>NC_025697.1:15148728-15152913 GCF_000633955.1 Camelina sativa | reverse complement strand
GGTACTAGGAGGACCTAAGTCCCCCAAGAGTCGCGAGCAAACAATTCTTAACACGTCTGAGTCCTGTCCCTATCCAGGTTTCCTTCCCGTGGCTCGCGTAAGACAACACGATGTCCTACCAACCACATATCCCCTCACTAGAATACCTCATGACCACACAAAGATCATCTCACTGCCCAACGGGCCGCCACAAAGGCCAAACAAATGTCCTAAATAGGAACGCCACCAAGGCGAAACAAATGTCCTAAACAGGACCGCCACCAAGGCCAAACAAATGTCCTAAAAAGGACCGCCACCAAGGCCAAAAAAATGTCCTAAAAAGGACCGCCACCNTGGTTAAACAGCCCGCCACAAAGGCCACACAATGGCTAAACAGCCCGTCACATAGGCCACACAATGGCTAAACAGCCCGCCACAAAGGCCACACTTTGGCTAACAGCCCGCCACAAAGGTCACACAATGGCTAAACAGCCCGCCACAAATGCCACACAATAACGCAAAAGACCGCCACACACGACGCAACGACTCAAAAGTCCGCCACAAAGGCCACACAAGCCCCCCTCCAAGGCTCTCTGCCACTAAAAATGGACAAATTCTAACTCACATAAAACTTTCCATTTTTAGCACTTTCCACTTCTGGAAACTTTCCACTTATAGAAACTTATATTCCAAGAAACTTCCCTCAAACCACCGGCTCACGGAAAATTCGTACCCCGAGCACCACTTCATCTTGTTACTTTGTCGCACAACCAACCACCCCTAAGCGACCCGGTAACCAAGAGAGATGGGCTGGAATACTTCATTCCCGCTCCAGCCACAGATTGCAGATGGGACTAGGCTAGACAAACTCAAGTAGCGGCTTGCTTCTCATACCACTTATTAAACCTTGCCTTCATCCTCGCCTCAGGCTCCCAAGTCTGCTCCTCAGCACCATCACAGTCCCAAAGGACTCTCATCAAAGGAATCTTCTTCTTCCGAAGTTCATTGATCCTCCTCCCGAGAACCCTCACTAGTCTCGCCTCCAAAGTCATGTTAGGCTGAAGATCCTCAGGAATCTTAGCCAACAACTGATCATCCTCACGGAGACACTTCCGCAACATAGACACATGGAAAACCTTATGGAATGCTCGCATAACCTCAGGTAACTCTAGTCTGTATGCCACTGGTCCAACTCGCTCAATCACTATGAACGGACCCATATACCTCGGACTCAACTTAGTTTCAGTCAATGACCTGTTCGGACCCCGCAATATGGCCATCTTGAGGTATACTTTATCCCCAACCTGAAACTCAAGATCTCTCTTCCTCCTATCGGCATAACTCCTCTGCCGATCCTAAGCTTCCTTCATGTTCAGCTTGAGAACCCGAATCTTCTCCGAGGTCTCCTGAACAAAATCCGCCCTGTACATGCTCCTCTCCCCCACCTGAGTCCAGCATAACGGTGTACGACATGACCTCCCATACAAAGCCTCATAAGGAGCCATGCCAATACTCGCCTGGTAACTGTTGTTGTAAGCAAACTCTACCAAGCTCAGGTGATCTGCCCAATGGCCACCCCAATCCAACACACACATCCTCAGCAAATCCTCTAACGTCTGGATCGTCCTCTCTGACTGTCCATCTATCTGGGGATGATAAGCTGTACTCATATGCACCTTAGTGCCCATCTCTGCCTGAAATGCCCTCCAGAACACCGAAGTCAACTTGGAATCCCTATCAGAAACAATGCTCGCTTACACCCCATGCAACCTGACTATCTCCTTCACATACTTCTTAGCCAAGACCGCTGCTCCATCAGTCTTCTTAATGACCAGAAAATGTGTCGACTTAGTCAATCGGTCCACAATGACCCAAATAGCATCAAACGTCGTGGACACTGGCAAACCAACCACAAAGTCCATATTAATCGTATCCCACTTCCACTCTGGAATGGGAAGACTCTTCAGCAATCCACTTGGTACCTGATGCTCAACCTTCACCAGCTGACAGACATCGCACCTCGCAACCCAACTAGCCATGTCCTTCTTCATCCTGACCCAATGATTGTACCTCTTGAGATCACAGTACATCTTAGTCGCTCCTGAATGAATAGAGAACATGCTCGCATGAGCCTCTCTCAGAATCTCCTGCCTCAACTCCTCATCCTTAGGCACATAAATCCGCCCATGCACAAAAATAGTACCATTAGCCGAAACCTGATACTCTGAATCAACATCCTTTGAGGCATTCACTAGCCCTAAATCCTTCTCTTGAGCCAACCGCACTCTGCTCAACAGATCTGCTCTATCAGCTGCAATCAAACCCAAGAGCTCATGAGAAACCGTACACAAACTCAATGCACTGATCTCTCTTACCAGAGACTCTATATCCTGCTCTTGAGCCGAAGCCGCCCGCTTCCGACTCAAAGCATCAACAACCAAGTTAGCCTTACCAGGGTGATAGGCTATCTCCTAATCATAATCCGCCACCAGCTCCATCCACCGCCTCTGCCTCAANCCAATCCAACACACACATCCTCAGCAAATCCTCTAACGTCTGGATCGTCCTCTCTGACTGTCCATCTATCTGGGGATGATAAGCTGTACTCATATGCACCTTAGTGCCCATCTCTGCCTGAAATGCCCTCCAGAACACCGAAGTCAACTTGGAATCCCTATCAGAAACAATGCTCGCTTACACCCCATGCAACCTGACTATCTCCTTCACATACTTCTTAGCCAAGACCGCTGCTCCATCAGTCTTCTTAATGACCAGAAAATGTGTCGACTTAGTCAATCGGTCCACAATGACCCAAATAGCATCAAACGTCGTGGACACTGGCAAACCAACCACAAAGTCCATATTAATCGTATCCCACTTCCACTCTGGAATGGGAAGACTCTTCAGCAATCCACTTGGTACCTGATGCTCAACCTTCACCAGCTGACAGACATCGCACCTCGCAACCCAACTAGCCATGTCCTTCTTCATCCTGACCCAATGATTGTACCTCTTGAGATCACAGTACATCTTAGTCGCTCCTGAATGAATAGAGAACATGCTCGCATGAGCCTCTCTCAGAATCTCCTGCCTCAACTCCTCATCCTTAGGCACATAAATCCGCCCATGCACAAAAATAGTACCATTAGCCGAAACCTGATACTCTGAATCAACATCCTTTGAGGCATTCACTAGCCCTAAATCCTTCTCTTGAGCCAACCGCACTCTGCTCAACAGATCTGCTCTATCAGCTGCAATCAAACCCAAGAGCTCATGAGAAACCGTACACAAACTCAATGCACTGATCTCTCTTACCAGAGACTCTATATCCTGCTCTTGAGCCGAAGCCGCCCGCTTCCGACTCAAAGCNACCGAGCTGTGATCGAGCACTTGATCGAGCCAGAAGCCGGATCCAAATAGCCATTACTTCCCAGTCGACTCGACCACCCACTCGAGCCTGCGCTCGACCGAGTACCTGTTCGAGTCAGTAATGATGTACCACAACAGTATGTTCAATTACATACCCATGCAACATCAACCAGTCTACCAGAATGAATTGTATCCCTCANCAGGGCAAAAACTACAGCACCCATCTCCAAATCATGAGTAGGATAATTGTCCTCATGCTTCCGCAACGGCCGCGAAGCATAGGCAATCACCTTCCCATGATGTATCAACACACACCCCAACCCAACTCTAGATGCATCTGTATACACCACATATGGTTCTCCCTGCTCAGGCAAAGCCAACACTAGAGCGGTAATCAACATCTCCTTCAGGCTTGCAAAGCCCTCCTCACATTCTTGTGACCAGACAAAAGGAACATCCTTCCCTGTCAACTTAGTCATTGGACGTGCTCTACTCGCAAACCCCTGCACAAACCTCCTGTACTAACCTGCTAAACCAAGAAAACTCCTAATCTCTGTGGCATTCTGCGGTCTAGGCCAATCTCTGATAGCCTGAATCTTCTCTGGATCTACAGAGACTCCATCTGCAGACACAATGTGACCCAGAAAACTGATGTTCATATATTTTACCTTGTTTTCCCTTAGTTTATTCATAACTTTTGCATCTTTTGCTATCCATTTAGGCCATTATTGTGTAGCTTTAGGACTAATCATGCATTAGAGTATAGTTGCATTGCATTTGCATCTTTTCATGCATAAACAGGTGATTTTGGAGCTTAAGGAGCATGGAAGCAATGCT
>NC_025697.1:15123678-15146944 GCF_000633955.1 Camelina sativa | reverse complement strand
CATTATTAGTCTAAGATTAAGTTCGTTTAAACACTTGTGACGTTACTGAACTCGAATCTTCCTTTGCTTGGCTGTCTTGAGTTTCAGGTACCGACTCGACCACCCACTCGACCACCATNAAGGTTTTTGGTATTTTGATTTTGTTTTGGTATTTTCACGATCAGGGAAAACAAGGTAAAATATATGAACATCAACAAATTCATCAGTTACTAAAGCCCCAAGTGACATTTGTGCAAAGCAAAAGGAGGTCGACATTGCACTCGACCAAGAACTCGAGCAGCCACTCGACCGAGTGCATGCTCGAGTGGTCGATCGAGCTGGAGACTCCGAAGCTGTCAAACATGTTAAGTACATTCCTCCTGCTTACAAGCCTCCACTACCATTCCCAGGACGTTTCAAAGCACAAAAGCTGAAAGAACTCAGAGAAATTATTGAGAAAAGGGAACAGTTGGCTTTGCAACAAGAGAAGGAGTTAGCTTTACAACAAGGGAAAGTCATTGAGAAGGAAGAAGTCATGGCTTTGAAGGAAGAGGTTGTGATTGAAAAGAAGGAAGTGAGGGCCATTCAACAGGAGGTTGTCATTGAAGAGAAGGAAGCAGAGAGAGGACCAGCTTTGGAACAATATGCCCCATATCCTCTCTACAAAGGCATGTCACTTGACATATCCAAGCAGAAAGCTCATAATCAAAACAGGAGAGATCAAGAAGAGATTGGGACAGCTATTGTACCAACAAAACTTGAAGATCCAGGTCCATTCAATCTACCTTGCTCCATCAGCTACCTTCACTTCAACAAATGCTTGTGTGATCTTGGAGCATCTGTTAGTGTCATGCCCTACTCTATAGCAGAAAAGCTTGGACACACTGAATTCAAGCCAAGCAATCTCTACATAAGTCTAGCTGATGGTTCACACAAAGATGTAGTTGGTAAATTGGAGAGCCTCCTAGTCAAGATAGGCAAGGCAAGAATTCCCACTGATTTCATCATAATAAAGATGGATAAGGAGGTAGAGGATCCAATCTTGCTTGGGAGACCATTCCTTGCCACAGCAGGAGCAATCATTGATGTTAAGGAGGGGCTGATAAGGTTGAACATATCTGAAGGTTTGACCATGGACTTTGATATTACAAATCCATCTAACCTACCAACCATTGGAGGTCAACCATTTAAGATTGAAGATAAGGCTGATTTTAGGGTTTTGAGAGAAGAAGAGAATTCAACAGCTAAGGTCACATCTCATGAGGAATCAGTTCAACATCTTAAGGGTTCAGTTCAAGAGCTGACTGATCTGGTGAAGGATCTTCAAGTTCAGCTCAACAAGAGGTCTTTGAAGAAGGCAAGACCAAGACTCAAGTTTAAGAAGAAGCAAAGCTCAAATGTTAAGGAGGTAGTGATCAAGAAACAGCACCAAGGTTATCAAATAGAACCAGGGGGGATTTCATCACCTCCTTGGAATCCAAACCAAGCCTGAACAGGCATCAAAAGTCAAGCTTAGTGACTCTAAACAAGCTCACTAGGGAGGAAGTCCCTAAGGTATCCATGTACATATTGTTTAAGGTTTTTGGTATTTTGATTTTTGTTTTGGTATTTTCATGATCAGGGAAGCAAGGGAGGCCAGATAGAAGAGGAAAAGAAGACTCGGCAGCCAGCTCGACCCCCCCACTCGACCAGGCACTCGACCGAGTACCAGTCGATGGCCATAGTCGAGTTGCCCCAGTCTCCTCCTCCAAATCAACAAGACCCCAACTACACTTTTGACAGCATGCAAGAGGATGTGGACAGTTTCTTCTCCAATACTTGAGGTACCACTATCACCTTCCCTTGTAAATACCATTGCATTTCATATTGTGTTTTGTTTTTGATCTTGAATCCTCTTACAAATTTCTTTCACACAGAGGACTGTGTGATTTAAGTTTGGGGGAGGGTTTGAGATAGCATTTGATATTGTGTTTTGTGTTCTTATTTCAAATTTTTAGCATCATCATGTTAGTATTTGCATAGCATCTAAGGCATAGAAAAACCCTAAAAATTTGAAAATTTTTGCAAAAATCTTTATAAAAAAAAAAGAGTGTTCATGTAGTTTGCATTGCATATTAGGATCTTGTTTAGCATGTTTCATGTAGGATTGTATAATATTTGCATTAGGGATCTATGATGAGTTTTGCCTTGTTAGCTTGTTTAATTCACTAGACTAGGATCAATGCCCAAGTTAATAGTACTTTGATGCTAGTTGAGTGGTTAGAAGCATAAGATTGAACCAAGCCTTGAATTCCTGCATTGCATTTGGTCTAAATTGAAGCATGTTGTGATTTGATACCATTTCCTACTTATAAGAACTTAATATTGACTGTTAAATATCAATGTGTGCATTGCTTTAAACTCATGGATACCATATACATATTTGGATCATCTTTCTCCTTTTTACCACTCTTGTTGATCCAAGTAGCTGATTGAATCATTAAAATCAGTTTCCAATACCCTTAACCAACCCTTCTTTCAAGCCATGTTTATTCTTGAGTGTGTAAGGCCTATTTTGGGATTGAGCTTGGTAGAAAGTGTTAGGTTTGAACTGACAAGAATAATGCCTTGTGTAGTTCTAGTTTGCATTTTCCAAACTAGATAGGACTAGGTGATTTCATTGTTGGGTTTGGGATTTGGTTGTTTGAAAAAGAAAGAAAAGAAAAGAGGAAAAGAGAAAGAAAAGGTTAGAGTCTTTAGGAGGGGAATGTGTTTAAGTAAAATCAAAGTCTAGTGAAAGAATGGGAAGTATGACATTGTTTAAAGATGGTTTCATTCAAAAAAAAAATAAGAAAGAAAGAAAAAGAAGAGTATAGCAAAATGCTTTTATGTCTTAAGAATAAGAAGAAAAGAAAACCATAGCAAATAAGTAAGAATCTCCCATTCCACTAGAAAGATCAAATAAGAAACCTCTCCTAAGACTTTAAAATCAAAAGAGAAAAGGGTGAAAGAGAAGAGAAGAAGTTAAAGGGTAGCACTAGGATCAATTGGGTTTAGATTGATAGGATAAACACTTTGGGTGCCTTTGGGTAGACAAGGTTTTGTTCTTGTATGTGTCTAAGTGTTCTTACCTTTAGCATTCTTCTAAAGCTCAATCCATTTTTTATGAGAGAACCTTGATATTGATAAACCCCACTCTAAAGAGAGACCATCATTGTCTCTAAACCTTTTACTGCCAAGCCAAATGAGTTTAAGCATTGCATATAATTGATTCATGTTCTTGATTAATGAATGTTAAAGGAAATGGTTGATTTGAATGCATGTGGACATCTAAGGCTCAAATCAGTAAAGGTTGTGATATGCTTGTCTAAAGTCTTTAAGTATAGCTCATTCAACTTGCATCATAGTACTAGTAACTTGGACATTGATTCTAGATAGTCTATTTGCAAGCTTTAGGAGCTGAGATCCCACTTTCAAACCTCACCTACCTTCTTTTGTCTTGATTATTTGCTTGAGGGCAAGCAAAGACTAAGTTTGGGGGTGTTGATGTTCATATATTTTACCTTGTTTTCCCTTAGTTTATTCACAACTTTTGCATCTTTTGCTATCCATTTAGGCCATTATTGTGTAGCTTTAGGACTAATCATGCATTAGAGTATAGTTGCATTGCATTTGCATCTTTTCATGCATAAACAGGTGATTTTGGAGCTTAAGGAGCATGGAAGCAATGCTGAGGAGAAGTGAAGCAATCCTGAGGAGAAAACAAGAGAGTTAAGGCTGTAGAATCAAGGTCCGGAGTCCAACTCGACCGCACCACTCGACCACCACTCGACCGTGTGCTGAGGAGGACTCGACCGAGTGGAGAATGCACGAGAGAAGCCAGCTCGACCAGCCACTCGACCGAGCACTGGTCGAGTTGACCGAGCCGTTGACTACTTTGACTTTTTGTATTTTTAGGGCTTCCACCTCACCTCCTATATAAGGCCCTTGTACCTGCAGCCACCAAAGAGTCCAGCTTTTTAGAGAGTCTAAAACCTAGTTTTTACCTTTTTTAGATTTTATTCCTTTTGCACTTTCTTTTATTTTAGATTTTGTACTTGTTTAAGAAAGAAAGACTAGATTCTTGTATTTTGTTTGTTTCATAACTTTCAAAATATTAAGATTTCGAGTTTTATTTCTTCATCAATATTGTAGATCTCTGTTTCATCTTTCTAATGATGCAAGTTTCAATATTTTCTGGGTTTTTGACATATTTCACCATGTGTTCTTGTGAGTAGTTTGTTTAGGACCTTGAGGATGGGTTAGGCTGGGTTGATCTTGTGGTTTGTTTGATTTGGTCAAGCTTGATTGTTGTAGATCTCTTCTAGGCTAGATGATCTTAATGCTGATCCTATATCTGAGAAGGTAGGGTTTGATTTCAAGCATCTTAACATCACACCAATGTCTAAGGAGCATAGATAAGGCTAGATCTAGAGCTTACCATTAGGCTTGCTAAGAGATTAGAAGTCTTGTTTGGTTTGAGATGTATTGCTTAATGCCTGCTTGTGTAGATTCTTTTCTTTGTGAGAACAAGTCTAGAAATGCATAGGTTTGATTGTTTCTTGCCATGAGAGTGGATTAAACATGTCTTAGAATAGTATGTCTAGAGATCAGCTCAAAGTTTGCTTGAGATTTGTTGACCAAGTTAGATAACCACAATGATTAGCTCAGCCCATGAATCCCTCCTCAAGGCCTTCTTTGTTTATTGAAATCTTAGTCTAAATATCATTGCTTGCTTGTTGTTTGATTAGTTTTAGCATTGCTCTGTTTTTCTTGTGTTGCTCTGTTTTCACGTTTAAGTCTAGCTCGACCACGTACTCGACCTACACTCGGTCGAGTGCTGCTCGAGTTCATCCCCAGAACTTGTGTTTTTGATTTGTGATTGTCTTGTTTCATTCCTGTTTCATTTCCATTGCATTCACGTAGTTTCCTGTTCATTACTTGTCTTGCATTAGTTCATTAGCATAGTGTCTATCTCTGTTCTAGTTTCATTATAGCTTTAATTTGTCTGTTCTGTTTGCATTTAGTATCTTGTTCTAGTTGTTTTTACTTTCTGCATTTCATATCTCATTTTAGGATTGTTAGTGACAAACAATCTTTACAATTGGCTTGACTTAGACTCATATGCACATCTTAATTGTTCACAATCACTCAGATAGGATTGACACCTCTTATACTGCAACTGCATAAGGGGAATTGAAACACCCTGACTTCTATTCATTCCACACATCATCATTCCATACATCATTCATTCACCACACCACAAAGAAAGTCAGTTTCAAAAACCCATATCCCGCTGCCAAAAACTACACTTGCTCAACTTAGCAAACAACTCCTGCTCACGCAGCTTCTCCAAACCTGCTCTCAAATGCACTGCATGCTCCTCATGACTCTTAGAATAAACCAGGATGTCGTCGATGAAAATGATGACAAACACGTCCAGAAACTCCTGAAACACGCGGTTCATCAATCTCATAAACGCTGCTGGTGCGTTAGTCAACCCAAACGACATCACCACAAACTCAAAATGCCCATACCTCGTCCTGAAAGCAGTATTCCTTACATCTGCCTCATCTATCGGGATCTGATGATAACCCGACACCATATCTATCTTGGAGAACCAAGTAGCACCTCTCAACTGATTCAACAACTCATCGATCCTCAGAAGAGGGTACTTCTTCTTCATAGTGACCTGATTGAGACCCCTATAGGCTATAGTCAATACACAAGCGGAAACTCCCATCCTTCTTCTTAACGAATAAAATCGGCGCTCCCCACGGTGATACACTAGGACGGATGAATCCCTTGTCCAACAAATCCTCTAGCTGCTTCTTTAGCTCTGCCATCTCTGTTGGAGCCATCCTGTAAGGAACCTTGGATAATGATGTTGTCCCTGGTTCCAGTTCAATCGTTAAAGGATCAGACTGAGAAGGTGGTAATCCCTGCAATGACTGGAACACGTCCTCAAACTCCTCCAAAACCTGAATACCGCTAACCGTAGACTTCCCCACTGACTCCGACATAAATATAGTAACAAAATAATCCTCACGGCCCTTCTCGATCATCTTCCCAGCCAGAATGGCCGAGATCACGAGACTCCCCGAAGTCGGTCTAATCCAATGAAAGACCAACTTCCCTCCTGAGCGCTCAAACTCCACTCTACCCAGATGACAATCCAGATGAACCATATGCCGATGCAACAAGTTCATCCCCAAGATAACATCATACAGTTCCACTGTGCTGATAAGCAAATCCGCATGCCAAGACTCTCCCGCGATCTGAATACCGATACCCCTCGCTCGACCAATAACTCTCAGAAACTTGCCTCCAGCAACTCTGACAACTCCTGCACGCTCTCCGAGATCTCCCATGATATATGCACTCTCTGCTCACTTCGGGGTAATGAAGCTATGAGTAGCTCACCAACAAGGTCCCTACACAAACCTCATGTGTTGAGAACCTAACACCTTATCACAGGACAACATAAAATCTGAACTTACTAAGAATTCACAAAGACAAAGGTCCAGAAAGTATACATGTGATCGCTCCGGCACTGGTTCCACCAGTCTCTACAGTCGTGTAAACTCGTGGCGCCTGCTCAATCCGTGCCACCTGCTGCAATGCTGCCACTGCTACCGGCTGCAACTTGGGACACAAGGGCCTAATGTGCCATGGCTCCCTGCAATGATAGCATACATGCTGCTGCCGTCGGAGTACTCTTCTTGGGACAGCTAGCGATCTTGTGATCCTTGCCCCACACCCGAAGCAACTCGGACCACCCGACCTCTGAATAGCCTCCCATCTCCTCTTGGTTCCCTGCGCAGGCTTGCTGCCTTTGCTAGAACCTCCCTGGTGCTGAGCCTTGCTAGGCTGAACTGTTGGGCTAGTCTCCACTGACTGTGCCTGAATATCCTCCTCGATCCCAGCTGCAGTCTCAACCAGCTCTACACGCGTTGGATAACTCCACCCTCTACAGTGAACCCTCAAATCATCACGTAGGGCGCTCAAAAACCTCCGGATATGAGCCTCCTCAGACTCAATATCCCGACTCCCATACCTCAGAAGTCGACTGAACTCCAAGTCAAGCTCCCGCACTGACCGAATCCCCTAAGCTAGCTGAAGGAACTGCACCTCCAACCTATCTTGTGCCTCTCTAGGGAAATACTTGCGGTTGAACTCCAAGACGAAGTCAGCCCAAGTCATCTCCCTTAGCACTCTCCTGGCAGCCACACCACTCCACCACAACTGAGCATCTCCAGTCAAATGGTGGACCCCAATGTCCACCCAAAACTCCTCAGGACATCTCAGAGTATGGAAGTTACGTTCCACACTCGTCCTCCACGCATCTGCAACAGTAGGATCAATACCTCCCGAGAATCGCTCGATACCAATACGGATCATCTCCCTCAGCATGCTGACATAATGAGAATGAACCCCTACATCCGCAGCCACTGGCTGCTGGACCTCTGCCGCCACAGGCGATACTATTGGTGCCTGAGCCGGTACTACAGCCGGTAACCGCGCTAACAACTGTGTCAGCAAACCCGCAAGGTCGACACCAGGGACTCCACCCACTAGGACTCCCACACCTGGGGCCCTAACATCATCGGCTACTGGAGCATCAACACCGCCCCCTCCAGCCACATTCATGGAATCCCCCTGGACACCCTGCGACTCGCCGACACCCTCTACTGTCACACTCTGGTCAACAGTCTCTCTAACCGCTGGGACTCTGCCCCTACCACAACTACGTCCGCATCCACGACCACATCCGCGTCCACGACCATGACCATGACCAGCAACAGCATCCTTTCTAACCATCTGCATTACCAAAAACAGAAGGCTAAGCACACAATTATAATAGCACAAAAACATAAACTCACTATGGAATCACAATGTAGGCTCGAAGAGGATGTTCTAGGACTCCATGCCGCACACAATTGACTAACTCACATAATCAATGAAGACATGCAATCCCAAACATCACAACAGAAACCTAGTGAACCCAAACTTAGAACCGTGAGGGCTCTGATACCAACCTGAATAATAAATAATAAATAATAATAATCATAAACTACAACTAATGGTACCATACCCACTAGCCACCTAACCACAATCACAACCAATAGCGGAATATCAAATACCAATAAATATAACATAACACAATATCCAATGATCAACCAACAGGAAACATAGAACCAGCAACCTAGCAATGTTTCTAATGACCCAACTCTAGCAACCTAGCAATGCCAGACAACATCCAATCGAGTCCCTAGAACATCTTCCTCTTCATTGCCTTGATTCCACGATCACACTTGGCCTTTACCTGCACCACAAACACAAATTGCAATGCATAAGTATTTTATAAACACTCAGTAACGAAATCCTCCCATCTACTAGGCTATACACACAAGCAATAGAGACATCTCTAACCATCAACCAACAATCAACAATAACAAACCAGGACTCTGCATCGACCGACACCATGCATGCATCGACCGACACCAGTTGGGGGTTGCGTCGACCGATGCATGGTTTGGATCGACCGATGCAAGGGTCACTTGCATCGACCGATACTCCCATTTCATCGACCGATGCATGCTCGGCATAGCACGAAAACCCTAAGGTTTCACGCGCCGTTCTCGCACTTGCATCGACCGACGCACAAAGTGCAAAGACCGATGTATATGCCGACCATTGATTTTCCTCGAAGCTTCTCGCAGGATCTTCGTTCCTACAACCACAAAAACTCGATCCCAAGCCACAAGAAAGATTCCCAATGTCCCAAATAACGTTCTAACAAGCCTAACAACACACAACAAGCAGATCAGAGAAATCTCCAGATTAGATAAGCCATGTTCATGCACTTACCTTTGCCACAGAAGAAATCTGACCCAAACACAGGAAGAAAACGCTCCTAGGTCGCTCCTACAACTATCCCAGCTATAGATCTCTACAAGAACAACCTCAAACTCCAAAAAATCACCAAGAACACTTAGGGAACCTTTTCTCTCTATTCCTTTCTCTCAAAAGCGGCTAAACACAACTAATGAGACAAAAACTCAAGTTAAGGGTTTTCCTTTCCCCAAAACGCAGCGTTTAACATAAACTCGCACGCACAAAATCAACCTGGCATCGACCGATGCAATCCCTACACCGGGATTTTGGTTCGCGGATGTTACAAAATTTGAGCTCCCATCAGTTTTTTTGGCTGAACTGAATCAGTTTTTATCTCTTGAAGACGATGGTGACTGTACCTTTGGGAACGTAAATGAGGTATTTCACATATTAAAAGATGTTAGCTATTACGAAATCGAATTTGAACCTGTTGAAAATCATATGGTAAATAATTTCAAATAGTATGGCTTACTGGTCACTTATATATGACTTCGTTGTGAATTATGGTCATTATAATGGAGAAATCGCCAACACTTTTGTTGCTCCTGCGACGAATCACACTTTTGCTGCTCCGGAGATGATTCCTCCAAGTTTCAACATGAACCCTAATTAGAATCAGGCACCTCTAATTATATCATTCTAATTAAACTATTTCCATGTAACTATGATCATACTTAATATAAACGAACTGATTGTTTAAATCTGTTCAACAACCTGGACTCGACTTATTAGGAACAAGCTGCTAATCCAGATATTAGCGATTGTTCGTTTTTAGATCCGCAGGTAAACGAGATAACTTCGACAAAAATTAAAAGAAACTATTTGTCTATTATTTGAAGTTTATGAGTCTAGAATCTTTTTTTTTGGTGAATTAATTTTTTTTCTTATATATGATTTAGTTGATGACGACTTCATGAACTCTCTGTTCAACAGTGATATGAATTGAAAAGTGTTCTCCAAGCTGATGTTTTCAAAGCGAGGTGAAGAAACAAAACCGGCGATAACTGTCTAGTAGGTTTCTAAACAAATATATATGTTATAAAAAAATCGTAGAAGTAATACATGTAATATATTTCTAAGGCATGTTGGAATATTATGTCTTCGTAGCAAGCTAGGGTTGGTTATTAAGAACTTTTTAATATGGAATAATAATAATACTTTTACCAAATAAAAATTTAATAAAAATACTATATATTTCTATTCGCGTTATAGCTAGTTGTCATGTGTTTGTGCTACATACGATTACATGTTCTAAAGATGAAATATTACAATGATTTTAAACGGGGTAGATATCTTATTATATAAACCTTAGTTTTGAAAATTAGTAATTCATATAGTCGTGACATGTGTCAAGTATATCAATTATATTTAGACATTTGTGAAAAGAAATTTCATTTAATAATTCTTAGGAATATTTAAAAAAATCCTAAAAATAAAAGGATTAGAATTAATATTTTTAAAATTTATATAAAACCAAAAGTAATCTATTATATCACTAATTCTAATACGAAAGATTTATATTAAATTACTAATTTCAATAGGAAAATATATGCAATTAATAAGGAAAATATTTCAATTTAATTGCAATTATTATTTTTTATAATCATATAGTAAAAAGAAATTTACACAGAAAAGTGATTAACTCATTAAAGTATAAGAAGGTTTAATGTGTTAAAAACTTAAAATTAGTGATGCCGAAAAAAGTGTTAAAATTAGTTATTAACATAATATAAGAAAAATAAGATAATCAAAATCATAAATTAATGTAATTTCCTTAATTTTTTCGATCTACACAGCCAAATCTTGAACTTCCTCAACTGGAGAATCTCAATGTGCACAGTGATCTCGGCAAGACTAATGAGCTTCCTTACAACATCGACAACTTTTAATTCGATCACAACAAGGTATATCTATGTCTTCATCACCCCATTTTTTCAATGATCTATATACATAAACATGAAATGCTTGTTGTGATATTGTGTGTTTGAAAATTGGTGTGCACATTCAGCAGCAACAAGGACAAGAGCCTTCCAACAAATTTGAGCTCCCATCATTTTTTTCGGCTGAACTAAATCAGTTTTTATCTCTTGAAGACGACGGTGACTGTACCTTTGTGAACGTAAATGAGGTATTTCACATATTAAGATATGTTAGCTATCATATGGTGAATACTTTCAAATAGTATGGCTTACTGGTCACTTATATATGACTTAGTTGTGAATTATGGTCATTATAATGGAGAAATCGCCAACACTTTTGCTGCTCCAGCGACGAATCACACTGTTGCTGCTCCGGAGATGATTCCTCCAAGTTTCAACACGAACCCTAATCAGAATCAAGTCCCTCTAATTATATCATTCTAATTAAACTATTTCCATGTAACTATGATCATACTTAATATAAAAGAACTGATTGTTTAAATCTGTTCTACAACCTGGACTCGACTTATTAGGAACAAGATATTAATCCAGATATTAGCGATTGGTCGTTTTTGGATCCGCAGGTAAACGAGATAACTTCGACAAAAATTAAAAGAAACTATTTGTATATTGTTTGAAGTTTATGAGTCTTTCAACTTTTTTTTTTGGTTATTTAATTTTTTTTTTTCTTATATAGGATTTGGTTGATGACGACTTCATGAACTATCTGTTCAACAATGACATGAATTGAAAAGTGTTCTCCAAGCTGATGTTTTTAAAGCGAGGTGAAGAACAAGGTATATATATGTCTTCGTCACCCCATTTTTTCAATGATCTATATACATAAACATGAAGTGCTTGTTGTGATATTGTGTGTCTGAAAATTGGTGTGCGCATTCAGCAGCAACAAGGACAAGAGGCTTCCAACAAACTTGAGCTCCCATCATTTTTTCGGCTGAACTGAATCAGTTTTTATTTCTTGAAGATGACGGTGACTGTACCTTTGTGAACGTAAATGAGGTATTTTCACATACTAAGAGATGTTAGTTATTACGAAATCGAATTTGAACCTGTTGAAAAACATAGGGTGAATAGTTTCAAATAGTATGCTTGACCACCACAAAAGAGAATCAAGGTCCAGAAGTCCAGTCGACCACCACACTCGACCAGACACTAAACCGTGTGCGGAGAGGGACTCGACCGACTGAAAGGAGTATAAGAAGACCTGACTCGACTATGCACTCGACCGAGCACATGGTCGAGTTGACCGAACCGCCTCTCTATTTTGTCTTGTAGCCATTTAGGGTTTCTCTACTTTTTTATATATACCTATTGTACTTTATGACCGATGAGAAGCTACTTTAAACTTGTAATAATAATCTATATATAATAGCAAACCTATTTTTTAGGGAATGCTGATGTCATCTTTATAATCCAACGATTGAGGTAAGGCTTTTTCTTAATCTAAGGGCTGTGGTTTCATGAAACCAAAAGATGTGTCTTTCAATCGCAACGTTTTGTTTATGTCTTATGTCAAGCATCGCCTCTTTTCTATCCTCAATTCTCACCACCCTTAAATGATGCCTCTTCATTTTCTGATTTATATAATTGGCTTTCTTCTCAATTGACTCCTTTGCCACAACCACGTCGTAGATTTCACTATCGACGCGCAATCGGTTTTGCTTGAGATGCTTTCTTCTCACAAGTCATGTTGGATATAATTGAGTTTAGTTATCTTCATTATCAAGTTATAAGTTGTGTTTGTATTAAACGATGCTTCTAAGCATCTTGACGATTGTAACAGTTACAACGTTTGATTTAGAAAGACACAACTCTTTCTCTTGTTTGTGTATAAGTATTTAAACACATAGTCTCGTCATTGTAAAACTCAGTTTTTTTCAGTTTATTAATAAAATCACAAATTTCTCTAATACTCTGTTTTATAGAAGATAAAACAGAGCAACAAGTACGCTTGTTTTGTTCTTTGTGAGATAGAAGCTTTTGCTTCTAACAAGTCACACCCCTTCGTAGTTAAGGTTTACTATTCACCCCTTGTCGTTCTGACGTCCTCAAAACCTAACCAGTTTTGATTTTTTTTCTTAAAACAAAATCGTGTTTTATTTGTTACATCTCAAAATGTTATTTGCTCTAATTGTCTATGTTCTTTCTGAGAATTTTCATATTCTTCATCTCTAATTATCATCGTTGATTCTAAAATTAGGGAATTTCCAATTAAGAATTTTTTTTTTGTCCGGCCACCTTTTGATTTCTCACACGGCTCTGTAATTCTAATTACCCCTTTAAAAAATCTTTGTTTTTTTTATCTGCTCCAATTCTCTTTGTTACTACATCGAAATTACATATTCTTCACGGTTAATCATCGTTGATCCATCTTTATTTTGTTTTGTATATTATATGCATTTGATATTTTTGGTTTGAACCTTTTTTGGGATCTCCGTTATTAATTAGTTTGTAGTATTGCCTATATATATTAGTATTGGCTTTTGGTGAAGAAATCAATTTCGTAGGAATGATATGTAAGTGTTTGTTCAAAAAAGAAAAAAAAAAGAATAATATGTAAGTGTAACCACATGATATGTAGGTCGTAAGAACCGTGGATTGTAAGTATTGCCGATGGATTTGTCTTGAAACCCTATGTAAGGATAGAAAATGGACGGTTAACCGTGGATTGTAATATAGATTTGTTATATTCACTCTTCTGCAACAATAAGGAAAGGGACGATTAACGGAAAGTTTGGGACTTTTTTTTTTATCTCTTTTGCTTTACTTAAGTTCTCTAGTAATAATAATAATAAACTCAAAATTTGGCTCCTTGCCTAGTAATAATAATAATAATAAACTCAAAATTTGGCTCATTGCCTGCTTGGGCTTCTGTGTAAGCTTGTAATTGGGCTGGCTTGTTGGACTTGTAAAATTTTATCAATAAAATTCAGTTGGCGAGGGGAAAAAAGAAAGGCATAGCAAAAGACCCATTTACCTAAAACGACGACGATTTATGAAAGAAGAAAAACGAGAACACATCCGAGACCACAAACGGGACATCCTCCAAAATCAGCCCAAAAAGCGAAGCCGAGAGAGAAGGAGAAGAGACGAAATCGCCCATTGAAATGGCTCTCAAAGCTTCACCAGTTGCCGGATTATTCCCTCCTCTCCGTCCTACTGCTTCTTCTTCCCCTTCAACTTCTAATCGCCCTTGTTCCCTCAGGGTTTTACCCCTCAGACCATCCTTCTTCGGTAACTCCATAGCCTTGTCTCATTCGCTACAGGGTTTTGCTTTCTCGTCCTTTGATTAGGCTTGCTCATTCTTTGAATTGCTCGGATGATAATTGTGCAGATTTCTAGAAGAATAAAAAAAATACTGTGAACCCCAGTGAAATTGGGTATTGTAGTTATGTTGTTGGACTGAAATTCTCATTGTTTAAACTCAAAAAGGATTACTGTTCTTATATACAAGGTGGAGGGCTGAGAGCGAACGAGCTGAGATTAGCTTGTGCAGATAGACTCAAGTGCAACAGTCATGGTGCTACGATGAATCTTTTTGAACGATTTTCTAGAGTGGTCAAGGTACTTATAACGTTACTGAGATTCTATATCTGACTGTCGAGTGTGCTTCTTTTCTATATATTTTAATGCATTGAAGTTCATTATTTCTTTTCATTAAAATAAGCGAAGTCATATGCAAATGCACTCATTAGCTCCTTCGAAGACCCGGAGAAAATCCTGGAGCAAACTGTCATTGAAATGAATAGTGATTTGACTAAGATGCGTCAAGCCACTGCACAGGTACACTTCTTCTTACTCTTGAACATCCTTTATACATGTCCCCTTGTGATGTTTTTTCTTCTTCGGCTTCTGAGAGCTCATAATTTTGGAGATTTGCTAACTTGTGTATCATCAACATGTCTTAAGGTTTTAGCATCACAAAAGAAGTTGCAGAACAAATATAAAGCTGCACAGCAATCTTCTGATGATTGGTATGTTTGTTTTAGCATGGAGCCTTGCTTTCTTACTGAAATTTTTGATTTAGTTGATTATTCTTACATGTTACATGCTTAAATAGGTACAAAAGGGCACAACTTGCTCTTGCAAAAGGAGATGAGGATCTTGCACGTGAAGCCCTTAAACGTCGAAAGTCTTTTGCTGTAGGTTATATCAATCCTTTCTTTTTGTTTTCCGGTTTTCAGTTTCTTAAGTGTCCTTACTCCAACATATGAAAGAGAATCTTGGGACCTAACAGTTTGACGCTTCGAGCCCTTTGATGCTAATCTCTAGGTTTTCTGAAAAGTTTAGTGCTGAGGTGGTGAAAGTAAAAAGTAAAAATTTAGATATCTAGGTATACAGCAATTCTATTGTCTTAGAAATTTTGGTTTTGAAGTTATTTATTTGTTCACTTTTTGTTCTTAACAGGACAACGCTAGTGCTCTGAAAACTCAACTAGATCAACAGAAAGGTGTTGTCGACAATCTTGTTTCGAATACAAGGGTTAGTTATCACCATTTTTATCCATATACTTATACTAACTGTAAACTGTAGGATTCTTTAGGGCTATAACTAAATGAATTTCTCGTCAATGCATTACTCAACAAAACAAACAATCATATATACATGATTTTCTTCATACAACAATTACGTTAGAATGGCTTAGATATAGGGACGATAGTTGACTTATGATACCTCCGTCTAAAGTTCATATGATAAGTATCTCTCTTCACCTTTATAGAGTGACTAAGAAACTTCTGTATGGACATTATGTAGAAGATGATTCAGATTCTTATATTCATTTTCAGAATGCCTCCTTCTCCGTAGCTGAAATTGCTTCGGACGAAGTTTAATTCTTAGAAAACTGAGTTCTGTAAAATCTTTGTTGTTGTCCCTTTTTTATTGCAGCTCTTGGAGAGCAAGATACAAGAGGCAAAAGCAAAGAAAGATACGCTCCTTGCACGTGCTCGAACTGCCAAGTTTGTATCGGTTCCTTATTATCCTTAATGGGAAGCTTGTTCTTCTTAATTTATATATTGTCCCAACTCTTTTGTTTTCTATATTACTGCTAGGACTGCAACGAAAGTGCAAGAGATGATAGGGACAGTAAATACAAGCGGTGCTCTTTCAGCTTTTGAAAAAATGGAGGAGAAAGGTACAATCTTGTAATCCTCCAAATTGAGCAAAACTTAGGGAACATGTCTATGCATCACTGACAGCAATTAGCCCATTATTCTTTTCTGATTTTGAAATTTTGACTAGAGTTAGGAGGATAATATAAAAGTACCCATTCAATCTTTGAAAGTAAGTACACTAGAAAGTTTACTTCTGCCAAAGACGTGTTACTTTCTCTCTGTGAGCTAGATTAGATTACTTGATGATACCTAGGGGATGTTTAGTGCTTCAGATTCTGGGAAATGTGGGTCTGGAATTAGTGTTGTAGTTAGCTGATGCAAAACAGTGGAGTACTAATATAATGTGGGCAATGCGACGTCAAAGGAAAGGATAAACTTAGTGGAATCCTTGGATAAGTTTTGTTTTTGCTATTTCTAGCAATTTGGTTAAGTTCTGGTGACCATGAACTTTTAACTTTTTCAAAATGGGGTTGATTTATGTTAGTCCTGCAGGAATATTCCCTTTATTCCTTTTCGGTAAATTTCTAAGTTACTGGTATCAGAATTCTGCAGTTAGAATTTTTGTATTGTAAAAATACTCCACGTCTTCTTTTAGTGTATGGCTATTCCGGTAGAGGCTAAAATTTAGAAAGTGCTTGACAGTGATGGCTATGGAGTCTGAAGCAGATGCACTTACTCAGATTGGAACTGATGAACTCGAGGGGAAGGTTGGTAGTTTTCTGTCTCTTGTCTTAGTATTTCTATAAGGAGAAGAATCTCTCTCTTTTATACTGGTTTCAGAGTTAAAATCTTGCATTGACTAGGTTAAGTTTACTGCTTTATGTAATATTTTTTTATCACAGGATAGCCCAATCTCATTTACTTAATGTTTGATTTGTTTTATTTGAGCTAAGCTTTTTGTGGTAGCAGAGAAACTTCAATATATACAACCAACTTGACATTAACTTGTTCTTCTTTGTGACTTGCAGTTTCAAATGCTTGAGAGTTCATCTGTGGATGATGATCTCGCAAACTTGAAGAAAGAGTTGTCCGGAAGCTCAAAGGTTTGTAACACGTTGATGTCTTATTCGTTCGTTAGTCTATAACTCCATGACTCTCTAGAAAATCGGGTTCACAAGCTATCACAATCCAAATTACTATATGGAAAGACGCAGTCGGCAAGTTTGGATGGTTCCAGTGTACCAGTGAACTATGATACTGAAAACTGAAAAGAGAGATTTGGTTTCTCGTCGAGTAAACTGAAAAGAGAAAACAACAACTCTGACTCCCCTAATTACTTCCATGTTTACCATACTCTTTTATTTCATATTTGACTATATTCTACTTTGTTACTAACATCCTTCTGACTATATCCTACTTTGTTACTGACGTTCTACTTCACTTAAGTTAAGAGTTTGTAAATACATAAGTCTCATAGTTATCATCTGTTTATATGATATGATGCAGAAAGGAGAGCTCCCTGCAGGGAGAAGCACCGTCTCAGCTAGCACAAGATACCCTTTCAAGGACTCGGAGATCGAGAATGATTTAAACGAACTACGAAGGAAAGCTAACGACTTTTAGGCATCGGCTGTTTCCGGGTTGTTGTTATTGGGTGACGTTCTATCTGTAAACTATCTTGTGTCTTGTAGAAGACACCAAAAGCATGTGTCGGTAAATATCCAGCAATCTTAAGCCCCATTTATAGTTTGGTTAAGTTGGTATTTTCATCAAAATCCATCGGTTTCGTACGCTATTTTTTCTTCTACACCACTGATATGGTACTTTTGTATTAATTATTGAACCTCAACTTGGAATGATTAAGGCCCTGTTCGGGAGAGGGTCGCAGCGACAGTGGCCAGCGATAAAAAAAATTGTCTTCACTTCTCCTTCATCTGCTCTTCATCTCCCTTAAATTTCTGTCGCATGTGAGTGCATGGCAAAGCGGGCGTGAGGGTTCGGACATGGTCGATAGGCCATCCAGCAGTAGGCTGGTTGACTAACGATGGACTTGGAGCCATAGTTGAGAAGTGGGTGGTGCACAACATGAAAAGGAAGAGTTAGTGAGGCATGTGTGTGAGATTGATTGCTATAAACTTGAATTCTACGTTGTGTGATTCGCTTGGTTGCTAGAAATGTGTGGCATGTGGTTATCCTATCTAGGTTGGATGTATGTTTAGTGTCATTAGTCATGCATCCCAAAATTGGATGCAATTGGTTTTTCAAGAAGTCTATGAAAACTTCCACCATGCCAAGCGTTAAAACCGATCGATACACTTGGCATGCTTATCTGTTGGGTCATTACATATAATTCATTTCTTCGAAGATTAATCACTTAGTTTACCCAAAATGTTATACTTATAATTGTTCATCCGCGACATCACTCGCTCAGCCACAGTCCAAAATAGCAAAAGTTATATTACCTTCTTTTTTTGTTTGGTCTAAACGGGAGAACCAACTTATGCATCCAAATATATTTATAGGTTTTACTAAAAATTGCATTAATAGTTACAAGTGATCTTCCACTTAATATGAAATCGAATTCGAATTCAAACGAGCAATCAAGTTGACAAAGAAAAAGTATGTCCAACAAAAATTGATCCATGATATATACAATCTACATTTCTTATTTATCCGCTTGAGACTCAATCATGTATCTCTCTTTTTTAAAAAATCTTCCTAAATCAGCTTTACAATCATTTATAAAATTACAATATCATTTCAAAATTCATATATTGATTTTTTACTTCGTAGTGTTTTAAATATCAATACGTATTTTTAAAAAATATGTACACAACACATATTTATTTTTGTATAAATACAGATATGTATATTTCA
The DNA here is from genome assembly GCF_000633955.1 of Camelina sativa. NCBI lineage: Eukaryota > Viridiplantae > Streptophyta > Magnoliopsida > Brassicales > Brassicaceae > Camelina > Camelina sativa. Next base: position 15,128,178 of record NC_025697.1, on the reverse strand, counting down.
ATTTTTATAGAATGGAGAAGTTTTAATAACTAGTAGTCTTGAGCTGATCTTAAATCTCTAATGTAAATTTTTTGTTATCCAGAGTTTGAATCATATTAAGTCAAGATGGGTAGAACGAAGCGAATATTATATACAAAGCCCTATGAGCACTTTGGTTTAGCTGATATTAAATTTTGTGTCATCCCGTAGATTACTAGCTCTTCTTTCGTAATGTTGGTCGTTTCACACAGCACTAAACATCTATTTGTCGAGCGTATAGGTCGTGTGTTTGGGTATCTCTCACATGATGTTTGTTGCTTTGTTCACATATACTTTTACATGTGTATAAATATACCTTAAATTTTTCGTAATGTACTACAACAAGTAAAAATTATATTTCTTCATACTAAAAATTCTCATTCATCAGCTTCCTCAGGTATACTGTCAAGATACCTATCTCTACCATTGGTTCGCAAACTTTCAGCCTGGTTAATTTTCAGGTACTAAGTGTTGGTGTAGCTTCTCTACAATTTTGACCCTCCTAAAAAAAAAAGCTCAGTAATGAGGATCAAAATGTGTTGTATTCGAAACTTATATATATAATCTGGTATCATTCATAATAATAATAATAATAATAATAATAATAATAATAATAATAATAATAATAATAATAATAATAATAATAATAATAATAATAATAATAATTATTATTATTATTATTATTATTATTATCATTTATTAGGGGTACGCTACACATTCATGTCTACGTTTGTGTTGTATCAGAACTTTTGTTTTGGCTGGGAAAATGTAACTACATGTTTTTAATAAAAAATAAAAATACTATTAGCTAATTAATTATAGTTATATTATCCTCCATGTAAAAAATAAATAATAATTAAATGAATGCACCCTGAGAGAGATACAAGAAGGAAGGAAGGGAATCATAACGACATGTGAAGAGTCTACACTCTTTTGCCATATATGGAACAATTGTATTTTGCTACAAAAGGGAACACTACAAAACCTAACCATTTAGATGATATTAAAAAATAATTAGTCTTGGTGTAATCAAAAATATTAAAAAGGTCTTAAAAGCTTAACCCTATAGATCCATGGTAGTAGTATGATAGGGCTTTAGTTTCCAAATGCTGGAACTCTGTTCCCCGTATTACGTTCCTATGGAGTTCTCAAAAGCCAAAAATACATGTCCATACGTGTGTGTGTGTATAGGGAAAATGTAGTGATATAAGGTGGTAAAATATGTTTTTTAACGGTAAAGAAATATGAGTAACAAGAAGATGATATATTTATAAGTGAAATTTTAGTTGTTTACGCCGTGATCGATGATTGCTTTTAACAAAAAGAAAAATTTTAGTTGTTTAAAATTTATTAAGCTTTAAATTATAAAAATTACTAAAACAAGAGTTTGAATGGTCAAATTAATGAGTAAATTACTAAAATTTATCGTACCGTTATCTCATATCGCGTAATTTATGTAATTAGTTTGAAAAAATCTAAATTACGGAAAAGAAAAATTAAATTTTTATATATACTTTCTTTGTTTCCTAAAGAATGTCATTTTGACACAATGCAAACAAATTAAGAAAATCTATATACAATTTTATATTACCCTTTATAAATACATTTAAAATTTTTCTTTTTCCAATTAATAAGCTCAAATAGGGAAAAAAAAATTTAAACTGCATCGAAAATATAAAATGACACTCTTTTGTAACAAGTAAAAATGCCAAAATGAAACTCTTTATATAACAGAGGGACTTTAGTTTTACCCACTAAATCTGTTGATGGTTCTAAGTTATAATCTTAATGACTATGTATCATAAATTTCTTACCATTTATCTTTTATTTTTTACTATCTCAACTGATGACATATATATATATATATATATATGTGTATAAGTTTACCCTTTACCATAACAGAAATAAGACACCAATCATAACCTCAATATTTTTAAAAGACACATTATTCGATTTGAATATGTCATTTAAATATTTTCTTTTGTGTCTAATATATATAAAATATTTCATTAAAATTCATCATATATTTTTAAGAATATAATATTAATTTTTCCATGTATTTCAAGATCTTTTAGGATGTAAGCTATATAAGAAATCTTATGCATATGTATATTATTATCTTTTAGATAATATATAGTTCTTATAACATTTTGCTAAATAATAATAGCTTATGGCCTTAATTATGCTATTGGAAAAAAAAAATGTTTGTGATGTTTGGATTCAGACAAACCAAGAAGTTAAAAGAAATAATTGAATAACAATAAATAAGAAACTGATATAAAAAAAAATAGTACAAAATTTGGCTGTGTACAAAGGACTCTTGATGAAATCTGTTTTTCCTTTTTTTTTTAATATAATCCGGATATAGATACGAAATCTTCACATATCTAAATCTTAAGTTACTTTTAATAGCAAACCGAGCTTAAACAAGAATTGAACTCACTTTTTATCATACGAAGTCTATTGAAGTCATAAACCAAACAACCAAATAGATGAAAAGTTTTGTGAAAAGTTAAAATATACGTATATATATAGAGCACTTGGTCGATGAGCAGTGAGATATGCCTGGAAAGATCTCTTTCGCCAAAATACATTAAAAAAATGATATATTATATATATTTATATATGAATGGAAATAGAAATAATGGAAGTTGAATAGAGAAATTAATAAATGGGGACGTTGGTGTCAAATCATAAACACTGTTTCATTTTGCTTTCCACTGACAGAGATGGATTCGAAACGCGTGGTTTGTCACGCGCATCCCGTCGTGGCTCTATCTCTCATGTAAAAGACGCCCATGTGTTTATTTCTTAAAATTGTTTACTTATCCACAATTTATATCTTTTTACTTTGAGAATGTAGTGACCCTCATCAACGGGTAATTTTTAAAAATAAAAATCCCTGCCCGAAAGATTGAAAAGGACATAAAAGGAAAGTAAAGAAGAAAGGTAGAAAAATTACGGAAGAAATGTCCGAGAAATTCTGGACAGATCGAGAGATGGGCGATGGTACCATGTACCATGTACCGTACCGGACGTACGTGCACCGGACGTACCAGACGAACGCCGAAGGGAATTGGAGAAAATTTGAGCGGACCGAGAGATGGCCGTGTTGTCCAAGACGTACTGCCCGAGTCGACCGAGACGTATTAAGCGGATAGTACCCGAGGAGCCGAGAGAACTGTCTGAGTATTGCCGAGAGAGCCGATGGGGTCCCAGCGATGACCGAGAGGAGCGTCTGAGCGAGACCGAGAAATATCGAGAACTGTCGAGAGCGTCGGACGAAGGGACGAGTTTTGCCGGAGAAAGCAAGAAATCGTGTGCCTTTGTAAACCTGACCAATCAGATTACATGCACACATGTAGAAAGAATTTTGGTCTTTTAAATGGAATGTTGCGAGGGGATTGGGCGGTGTAATCCACGGGCCACATGCAAACAAAGAGAGCGCCACTTGTCAAAATGCACTAAGGAAGAAGAAGGAGAAGTTGAGCCTATAAATAGAGGGCTTGCGATTTCATTTGTGGTTTTTCTCTCATTTTCTCTCATTCCTCCCAAACACTAAAACACTAAAGCTTTGTTCTCTCAAAGCCGAGAGAGAGAGAGAGATCATCGAAAGATATTGCTTGCACCGAGAGAAAAACAAAGGAGAGATCATCGAGAAGGAGACGGTGTTGGTGTCAAAATCAAGTCGAGAAGGAGACGGTGTTTGTGTCGAGGACAAGCCGAGAACAAACGGTGGTTGTAGACGAAAGTAGACGAAGAGCGGGAAACTGTTTGACGCGAAGGAGAAGATTGTCTGATCCGTGGTGCAGTGGAGTCCGGTTGAAACACATATATTTTTGTGGTATGGATGATGAATGTATGGAATGGTGAGATATGAAATGAATGGATGGCAGGGTGTTTCAATTCCCCTTATGCAGTTGTAGTATAAGAGGTGTCAATCCAATCTGAGAGTTTGCAAGCTATCAAGATGTGCATAAATGTCTAAGTCAAGCCAAATGTAAAGGATGTTTGTCACTAACAATCCTATTGATGAAATGTAAAATGCAGAAAGTAAAAACTACTAAGATAGATGCTAAATGTAAAGAGAACAGACTAATCAAAGCTATGATGAACCAAGAACAGAAATAGAACTATGATAATGCAAGTAATGAACTAAATGCAAGACAAGTAATGAACAGGACACTAAGTGAATGCAGTAGAAATGCAACTAAAATGAAACAGGAAACAAGACAGGACAACTACAAAGCATAAACAAGAATTCTGGGGATGAACTCGAGCAAGCACTCGATCGAGTGTAGATCGAGTGCAGGGTCGAGCTGGACAAATCCGGAAAACAGAGCAATGCAAGAAAAACAGAGCAATATAAAAGCAAATCAAACAACGATCAAACAACAGGATTTAAGCTAGAGAATCAATAAACAAGGAAGGTCTTGAGGAGGGATTCATGGGCTGGACTAATGATTGAGGTCATCTAACTTG
>NC_025697.1:15120477-15121221 GCF_000633955.1 Camelina sativa | reverse complement strand
TTTCTTATTTGATCTTTCTAGTGGAATGGGAGATTCTTACTTATTTGCTATGGTTCTCTTTTCTTCTTATTCTTAAGACATAAAAGCATTTTGCTATACTCTTCTTTTTCTTTCTTTCTTTTCTTTGACTGAAACCATCTTTAAACAATATCATACTTCCCATTCTTTCACTAGACTTTGATTTTACTTAAACACATTTCCCTCATAAAGACTCCAACCTTTTCTTTCTCTTTTCCTCTTTTCTTTTCTTTCTTTTTCAAACAACCAAATCCCAAACCCAACAGTGAAATCACCTAGTCTTATCTAGTTTGGAAAATGCAAACTAGAACTACACAAGGCAATATTCTTGTCAGTTCAAACCTAACACTTTCTACCAAGCTCAATCCCAAAATAGGTTTTACACACTCAAGAATAAACATGACTTGAAAGAAGGGTTGGTTAAGGGTACTGGAAACTGATTTTAATGATTCAATCAGCTACTTGGATCAACAAGAGTGGTAAAAAGGAGAAAGATGATCCAAATATGTATATGGTATCCATGAGTTTAAAGCAATACACAAACTGATAATTACAAGTCAATATTAGGTTCATATAAATAGGAAATGGCATCAAATCACAACATGCTTCAATTTAGACCAAATGCAATGCAGGAATTCAAGGCTTGGTTCAATCTTATGCTTCTAACTACTCAACTAGCATCAAAGTACTATTAACTTGGGCATTGATCCTAGTTTAGTGAATTAA
>NC_025697.1:15115717-15119188 GCF_000633955.1 Camelina sativa | reverse complement strand
TAGATTTTGGAGTTTTCATAAGCTTCCAATCTGATTTCCTCAAGCTCATGCAATTCAAGGCTTCTCTTAGCTTGCGCTGTCTCTAGATCCAATTTCAAAAGTTTGATTGCCCATAGGGCTTTGTACTCAACTTCAACTGGGAGATGGCAAGACTTGCCATAGACCATTTGGAATGGGGTTCTTCCTATAGGTGTCTTGAAAGCTGTTCTATAGGCCCAAAGTGTTTCATCAAGTATACTAGACCAATCCTTTCTAGTTGCTCCTACTATTCTTGATAGAATGGCCTTGATTTGTTTGTTTGACACTTCAAATTGCCCACTTGTTTGAGGGTGGTAGGCTGTAGACACCTTGTGTTTAACTCCATACTTCCTTAGCATTCCTTCAAATATCTTGTCGATGGAGTGTGTTCCTCCATCACTAATCACAACCCTTGGAATTCCATACCTTGGGAAGATTATGGTCTTAAAAAGTTTAAGAACCACTTTGTGATCATTAGTAGGGCTGGCAATAGCCTCTACCCACTTGGAGACATAGTCCACTGCCACTAATATGTAGACATTCCCATTTGAAGGAGGATTAAAAGGTCCCATGAAATCCATTCCCCACACATCAAATATCTCAACTTCAAGAATTGGATTTTGGGACAACTCATTCCTTCTTGTGATATTCCCCATTCTTTGGCAAGCATCACACTTTGTGATGAACTTGTGAGTGTCCTTGAATAGTGTAGGCCACCATAGACCAGCTTGTAAGACTTTCTGGGCAGTTTTGAAAGTTGCAAAATGGCCTCCATAAGTGGAACCATGACAATGCCCTAGCACTCCTTCAACTTCATTTTCTGCTATGCACCTTCTAAACAACCCATCTGATCCCTTTTTGTATAAGTAAGGTTCATCCCAATAGTACCCATTGATGTCCTTGAGGAGCTTTTTCTTCTTATAAGGGTCCATATCTGCTGGGACTTCTTCACACACCTTGTAATTGACTATGTCAGCATACCAAGGTAGATCTTCACTTTCAAGTGCCATCCACTCCTCCATCTCATCCTGCTCGATCGTGTGCCCAAACATACTCGATCGAGTGCATGCTCGAGTAGGCGGTCGAGTTGGAGGCCGAGTTGTCCCTATCTGCATCAGCTTCTCCTCAGGCATTGAATCATCGATTGGAATCTCCTCCTCTATCCTCATTCTGGACAAATGATCAGCTACTCCATTCTCTATCCCTTTTTTATCAACTATTTCCATGTCAAACTCTTGGAGAAGCAGAATCCATCTTAACAACCTTGGTTTTGTGTCCTTCTTTGAGTAGATGTGCCTCAAAGCAGCATGATCGGTGTACACAATTACTTTGGACCCTACTAAGTAGCTTCTGAATTTTTCAAAGGCAAAGACCACTGCTAGAAGCTCTTTCTCTGTTGTTGAATATCTTCCTTGAGTTTCATCCAAGGTCCTGCTTGCATAGTGAATAACATGCAGCTTCTTATCCTTCTTCTGTCCCAGAACTGCTCCTACTGCAAAATCTGAAGCATCACACATAATCTCAAATGGAAGATCCCAGTTTGGAGCTTGGACTATTGGGGCTGATATCAAAGCAGCCTTGATCTCCTTGAAAGCCTTCAAGCAATCTTCATCAAAGTTGAACTCAGTCTCCTTGCAAAGCAACCTTGTCAATGGCCTAGCTATCTTTGAGAAATCCTTGATGAACCTTCTATAAAATCCAGCATGACCAAGAAAGCTTCTTATGTCCTTGACTGTTTTTGGTGGTTGAAGTTGAACCATGACTTCAATTTTTGCTTTGTCAACCTCAATACCCTTCTCTGAAATCTTATGACCAAGAACTATCCCTTCTTCAACCATGAAGTGACACTTTTCCCAATTCAAGACTAGATTTGTCTCCTCACATCTCTTTAAAACCCTGCATAGATTAGTAAGACAAGAAGAAAAGGAATCTCCATAGACAGAGAAGTCATCCATAAAAACTTCAACCACATCCTCAATAAGATCAGAGAAGATTGACATCATGCACCTTTGAAAGGTAGCTGGAGCATTACATAATCCAAATGGCATCCTCCTATATGCAAAGGTACCATATGGACATGTGAATGTTGTCTTCTCTTGATCATTGGGATGAATAGGAATTTGGAAAAATCCAGAATATCCATCCAAGAAACAGTAATGAGTATGATTGGCTAATCTTTCCAACATTTGATCAATAAATGGAAGAGGAAAATGATCTTTCCTAATAGCAGAATTAAGCTTCCTATAGTCAATGCACATTCTATGTCCTGTTATGGTTCTAGTGGGAATTAACTCATCACGATCATTCTTTACTACAGTGATTCCTCCTTTTTTAGGGACACAGTGGACTGGTGAGACCCAAGTACTATCAGAGATAGGATAGATCACACCAGCTCCAAGCAATTTTAGAATCTCCTTTTTGACTACTTCCTTTAGGTTGGGATTAAGCCTTCTTTGAGGTTCAATACTAGAGTAGGATTCATTTTCAAGGTGGATTCTATGCATGCAGAGACTAGGTGAAATTCCTTTAATGTCATCCAAAGTATAACCAATAGCTTTTCTAAACTTCCTTAGCTCAACAACTAGCAAATCAAGCTCTTCCCTACCCAAGTTAGCATTTACTATCACATGATAAGTAGAGTTCTCACCTAAAAAAACGTACCTTAGCCCAGATGGGAGAGGTTTTAGCTCTACTTTTGGTGCTTTCAGTTCAGACCAGTCGTCTGTGGAGGACTCGGCAGTGCACTCGGTCGAGTAGTGTTGGTGCTCGGTCGAGTGTATGCTCGAGTAGGTGGTCGAGCTATCCGTATTTGCTGTTTGAACTGACCAGAATTCCTCTCTTAATGCTGGTAACCTCTCAAAAACCTCTGGATGGTGTGATTCTCCACAAGAGTCCAGTATATCTTCATAGGCCTTGGTTTCTTTATGGATGAACCCTTCCCCTCCACTTTTGGTCAAAACAGTTCTAAGATGATCTTGTTCTGCTAGCTCTTCCATCAATTCTCCTGATAATTTGTCCAACTCTTCAACCCAAAAGACTTGTCCTCCAATTGTTGGTTTCTTCATAGCCTCTACAATGTCAAATGTCATTCTGAGGTCCTCTCCCAAGTTGAGATCAATCTTCCCTTGTCTCACATCAATTATTGCTCCTGCTGTAGCCAGGAAAGGTCTCCCCAAGATCAAAGGATCTTTTGGTTCTTCATCCATTTCCAAGACTACAAAGTCTGTTGGGACTTCCACTGCTCCAACTCTAACTGGTAGATCTTCCAAAACACCATGTGGTAATCTTATTGATCTATCAGCTAAGATCAGGGAGATGTTGCATGGCTTATACCTTGTAAACCCTAGGCGCTTAGCAACTGATAGAGGCATTAGGCTTACTGAGGCTCCCAAATCACAAAGGCATCTATTGAAGGTTAAGGGCCCTATAGAGCAAGGTAGAGTAAAGGAACCA
>NC_025697.1:15114992-15115271 GCF_000633955.1 Camelina sativa | reverse complement strand
TTCCTCCTTTTTTAGGGACACAGTGGACTGGTGAGACCCAAGTACTATCAGAAATAGGATAGATCACACCAGCTCCAAGCAATTTTAGAATCTCTTTTTTGACTACTTCCTTTAGGTTGGGGTTAAGCCTTCTTTGAGGTTCAATACTAGAGTAGGATTCAAATTCAAGGTGGATTCTATGCATGCAGAGACTAGGTGAAATTCCTTTAATGTCATCCAAAGTATAACCAATAGCTTTTCTAAACTTTCTTAGCTCAACAACTAGCAAATCAAGCTCTT
>NC_025697.1:15111954-15112537 GCF_000633955.1 Camelina sativa | reverse complement strand
TCTGTTCCATTTGCATTTAGCTCCTAGTTCTTGTAGTTTTACTTTCTGCACTTTCCATTTCATCATAGGATTGTTAGTGACAAAAAACCTTTACATCTAGCTTGACTTAGACTCATATGCACATCTTGATTTTTCACAAACACTCAGATTGGATTGACACCTCTTATACTACAACTGCATAAGGGGAATTGAAACACCCTGCCATCCATTCATTCATAAGTCATCATTCCATACATCATCACCACAACCAACAAAATAATGTGTTTCAATTTGGCGTCGTTGCCGATTTGAATTTGTTTTGTGACATTTAGGATCATTATTAGTCTAAGATTAAGTTCGTTTATACACTTGTGACGTTACTGAACTCGAATCTTCTTTTGCTTGGCTGTCTTTAGTTTCAGGTACCCACTCGACCACCCACTCGACCACCACTCGACCGAGCCGTGATCGAGCACTTGATCGAGTCAGAAGTCGGATCCAAATAGCCATCACTTCCCAGTCGACTCGACCACCCACTCGAGCCTGCGCTCGACCTCGTACCTGTTCGAGTCTGTAGTCGAGTTTGTTGATGCACACAAGGTCA
>NC_025697.1:15111153-15111894 GCF_000633955.1 Camelina sativa | reverse complement strand
TTGTAAATATGCTTTATTTTCTTAGTAGTTTTGATGTGTTTTTTTTTTATGTTTGTGTTGGGCAGGCCTTTCAATGAAAAAGTGTAGATGGGTATGGAGAGATTTGGACTTGGGGAAGGAGATTCGCAAGCCCACTCGACCAGCCCACGAGAGGTACTCGACCGAGTTGGCAAAGAACTAAGGCCCACTCGATTCTCATTTCTCTAGAATGATCGAGTGGAGGGAAGAACAAGAAGAAAAATTTTGAAATTTCAAACTTTGGTCAAGGAGCTCGACCATGTGCTGGTCGAGTGGCAGCAAAAGGCAGGTCAAGATTCTCATTTCAAATTTGAATGGTATGGACGCTCCACCCTTGTCTCCTTGCCCCCTTAGCTTCTTTAAATAAAGCCTTACACGATCCTATGTCTCTCACACTCTCTCATTTGCTCAAAACAACTAAAATCAAGTTTTAAAATCTCTCTCTCAAAGTTCATCTTTTGCTCAAGCTTAGCTCTTTTAAGTTTTTGGGTCACTAACCTATTAAACTTAAGCTTTGAGTCTATTCCCTTCAGTTCTATTCGAAAATGTCTTCAAGGATTACAAGGAAGTCTCAACAAGCGGCTGCAAGCTCCATGGAACGTTTTGATGATCGCCTACAATCAAGAGGAGAAGCTGGAAGAACCACTCGACGCCCCACTCGAGCATGCACTCGATCGAGTGGTGGTCCGAGTGGTCGATCGAGTCAGATGCCGTGTTCAAGAA
>NC_025697.1:15105740-15107887 GCF_000633955.1 Camelina sativa | reverse complement strand
CGTTTTGGTATTGCTCTGTTTTTCTTGTGTTGCTCTGTTTTGCGTATTTGTCCAGCTCGACCCTGCACTCGATCAGCACTCGATCGAGTGCTTGCTCGAGTTCCAACCCAGAACTTGTGTTTATGATTTGTGTTTGTCCTGTTTCACCCTAGTTGCATTCATTTAGTATCCTGTTCATTACTTACCCTGCATTAGTTCAATACTTGCATTTCCATAGTTTCTATTTTTGTTTGTCATAATCACTCTGTTCCATTTGCATTTAGCTCCTAGTTCTTGTAGTTTTACTTTCTGCACTTTCCATTTCATCATAGGATTGTTAGTGACAAAAAACCTTTACATCTGGCTTGACTTAGACTCATATGCACATCTTGATTTTTCACAAACACTCAGATTGGATTGACACCTCTTATACTACAATTGCATAAGGGGAATTGAAACACCCTGCCATCCATTCATTCATAAGTCATCATTCCATACATCATCACCATAACCAACAAAATAATGTGTTTCATCTATCATAATCTTCATTATAATTACCATCTGACTGAGCAAGGTTCTCAACCAATTCCCATCCTTCTTCCACATTCTTGTTGAGGAAGTTGCCATTTGAAGCTGTGTCAAGAAGCATTCTAATCTTGGGTAGAACTCCTCTGTACAAAGTTCTGAGCAAAGACTCATTGCTGAATCCATGGTGGGGACATTGAGTTTGGAATCCTTTAAATCTCTCCCATGCCTCACAAAAACTTTCATTATTTCTCTGTGCAAAACCTGAGATTTCATTCCTCAACCTAGCAGTCCTTGCATTGGAGAAGAACTTGGCCAGAAAAGCTTTCTTGCATGCATCCCATGTGGTTATTGCTCCAGTAGGAAGAGTCTTCTCCCAGAGATGAGCTTTGTCTCCAAGGGAAAATGGGAATAGCCTTAACTTGAAGCCATCTTCACTCACTCCATTGATTTTTGTGAGTCCACATATCCTGTCAAACTCATCAAGGTGATCTAGAGGATCCTCCATTGGCAACCCATGAAATTTGTTGGCTTGTATCATGGAGATCAATCCACTCTTGATTTCATAATTATTATTAGCAACTGCAGGAGGCACAATACCATCTCTTTGGTTGTGTGTGTTAGGTGCATCCCCAACACCAATGTTCCTTCCCCTTGGAGCTTGTTGATCTTGTTGCTCCATTAGCACTTGTTGTTCTTGTTCCTGATTGATTCTTGTTCTCTACTATCTTAGGTCCCTTGGTGGTCGATTGATGTGATCAAAGAGTCTCTGAAGATTGTGATAACCCTTGGATCTTGTTTGCATCAACAGACTCGAGTACAGACTCGGACATGCACTCGGTCGAGGCAGGCTCGAGTGGATGGTCGAGTCGATTGGGAGGTGAGGTCTATTTGTATTCGGCTTCTGACTCGATCACGGACTCGAGCACTCACTCGGCCGAGTGACGGTCAAGTTGAAGGTCGAGTTGGTACCTGAAACTCAATCACAAACAAGCAGTAGAAGAATCAAGATCAATAGAGAACAAGGGGATAAATGAACTTAATCTTAGACTAATATAAACCCTAATTGTCACAAATAAACACTCAAATGGGCAACAACGCCAAATTGAAACACATATATTTTTGTGGTATGGATGATGAATGTATGGAATGGTGAGATATGAAATGAATGGATGGCAGGGTGTTTCAATTCCCCCTTATGCAGTTGTAGTATAAGAGGTGTCAATCCAATCTGAGAGTTTGCAAGCAATCAGGATGTGCATAAATGTCTAAGTCAAGCCAAATGTAAAGGATGTTTGTCACTAACAATCCTATTGACACAAATGTAAAATGCAGAAAGTAAAAACTACTAAGATAGATGCTAAATGTAAAGAGAACAGACTAATCAAAGCTATGATGAACCAAGAACAGAAATAGAACTATGATAATGCAAGTAATGAACTAAATGCAAGACAAGTAATGAACAGGACACTAAGTGAATGCAGCAGAAATGCAACTAAAATGAAACAGGAAACAAGACAGGACAACTACAAAGCATAAACAAGAATTCTGGGGATGAACTCGAGGAAGCACTCGATCGAGTGTAGATCGAGTGCAGGGTCGAGCTGGACAAATCCGGAAAACAGAGCAATGCAAGAAAAACA
>NC_025697.1:15103848-15105023 GCF_000633955.1 Camelina sativa | reverse complement strand
ATTTCATTCCTCAACCTAGCAGTCCTTGCATTGGAGAAGAACTTGGCCAGAAAAGCTTTCTTGCATGCATCCCATGTGGTTATTGCTCCAGTAGGAAGAGTCTTCTCCCAGAGATGAGCTTTGTCTCCAAGGGAAAATGGGAATAGCCTTAACTTGAAGCCATCTTCACTCACTCCATTGATTTTTGTGAGTCCACATATCTTGTCAAACTCATCAAGGTGATCTAGAGGATCCTCCATTGGCAACCCATGAAATTTGTTGGCTTGTATCATGGAGATCAATCCACTCTTGATTTCATAATTATTATTAGCAACTGCAGGAGGCACAATACCATCTCTTTGGTTGTGTGTGTTAGGTGCATCCCCAACACCAATGTTCCTTCCCCTTGGAGCTTGTTGATCTTGTTGCTCCATTAGCACTTGTTGTTCTTGTTCCTGATTGATTCTTGTTCTCTACTATCTTAGGTCCCTTGGTGGTCGATTGATGTGATCAAAGAGTCTCTGAAGATTGTGATAACCCTTGGATCTTGTTTGCATCAACAGACTCGAGTACAGACTCGGACATGCACTCGGTCGAGGCAGGCTCGAGTGGATGGTCGAGTCGATTGGGAGGTGAGGTCTATTTGTATTCGGCTTCTGACTCGATCACGGACTCGAGCACTCACTCGGCCGAGTGACGGTCAAGTTGAAGGTCGAGTTGGTACCTGAAACTCAATCACAAACAAGCAGTAGAAGAATCAAGATCAATAGAGAACAAGGGGATAAATGAACTTAATCTTAGACTAATATAAACCCTAATTGTCACAAATAAACACTCAAATGGGCAACAACGCCAAATTGAAACACATATATTTTTGTGGTATGGATGATGAATGTATGGAATGGTGAGATATGAAATGAATGGATGGCAGGGTGTTTCAATTCCCCCTTATGCAGTTGTAGTATAAGAGGTGTCAATCCAATCTGAGAGTTTGCAAGCAATCAGGATGTGCATAAATGTCTAAGTCAAGCCAAATGTAAAGGATGTTTGTCACTAACAATCCTATTGACACAAATGTAAAATGCAGAAAGTAAAAACTACTAAGATAGATGCTAAATGTAAAGAGAACAGACTAATCAAAGCTATGATGAACCAAGAACAGAAATAGAACTATGATAATGCAAGTAATGAACTAA
>NC_025697.1:15102710-15103534 GCF_000633955.1 Camelina sativa | reverse complement strand
AGAATAGAGTATTAAAGATTATGGGCAAGAGTATAAGGACCATAGAGAGTAGAGAATAGATAGTTTTCTCAAGAGTTCAAATGGACAGAGTTCTACTCTGTTTTCTTGAGTTTTGCGGAAGCTTCAACAACCAAGAGCATCCAATAGTCATTGAGAATTTGGTGCTTTAGTGGCTGAAATTTATGGACCATTTGGACAATTAATTTATCCAACGGTAAAGACATAAGACATATGTCTTAAACAACTTAACCCACGAAATAACACATGAACAAGTGATTTTCGATGGCTTTAACTGAACAAGACCCACAAAATATCATATTGAAGATGATTTTCGTGGTCAATTGCCAGTAAAACAAAATAAAAGTACCTTTGGAACAACATTTGTCCATTGGTTACAAAGATGCATCTTTAGAACAAGCTTTCATCTAATTGACTAAGCTAAATGGAGATGCAAAAATCAGATCTTTCCCCTCCTCAAGCTTGGATTTGGGCATACCAACAAGACCAAGAACAAGCTTGCAACAACAAGATGTGAAAGAGAAGAACTTTAAGACAATAAAGAAAAATAGCAAACATTAGAAACGAGTTCTTAAGGAACCAAGAGAGCAACTAGGCTCTGATGCCATGTTGAATTTTATGAGACAAAGCTCACAAGAGAGAGTAAACAATCACTTGGCGATTGAATCCCCCTTTACCCACACAAAAGAGAACTCATTTCTAAGGTGAACAAGCCATCAACTTGTGATGTAATTCACTAGATAAACTAGAGATTAACTACTAAATAAAGAAGAGTTTAGAGTGTATTTAACAAGTATTAGGCTGCC
>NC_025697.1:15096426-15101004 GCF_000633955.1 Camelina sativa | reverse complement strand
TCCTCAGCATTGCTTCCATGCTCCTTAGGCTCCAAAATCACCTGTTTATGCAAGAAAAGATGCAAATGCAATGCAACTACACTCTAATGCAAGAACAATCCTAAAACTATGCAATAATGGTCAAAAAGGATAGAAAAGGATGCAAAAGATGTGAATATATTAAGGGAAAACACGGTAAAATATGTGAACATCACCGGTCATCATCGGTTGTGTAAGGGTGAGTTCTACGGTAATTGTGTGTGGTGCTGCATGGATCTTTAGATCCTTGCGGCCACCATTTGCGTGTTGCATGTAGACTAGATTCATGTTAGAATCGGTTTAATTTGATGCATGCGAAATATGGTAGGATTAATGCTAGGTTCATGTTTAAATGGACATAGAATTTGAGCTAGGAATCACCATGAGAAAATGAACTTGGGTGAATGTTAAGTAATTGGAGTACTTAAAATTTGGATAAAGAGATTGCATGCATGGTTAAATTGTGAAGGTTTAACTTGCAATATTTCTTGCATAAAATCGGTTGCATGCATGAAGTAAATTGGTAAAATGTACTTGCAATTTTTATTGCATAATTTGGTTGAGGTTAGTTGCATGCTTAATTGGACTTAAAGGATTTAAATGGGTTAAATCATTCAAAATGGATTGCATGCGTAAAAGAACTTGTTGCATTAATTTGCTTTAGTTGGATAAATCGATTGCATGCATGTAGAATGATCATAAGTTGCTTGACTTATCATCCTCGTTGCTTGTTGATTGTTGCATGTTATCTTGCTTGAAATTTCTTGCTTGTTTTGCTTGATTTCTTGCTTGAGTTGTTGTAAGTATTTTAGCGAAGTCTCTTGAATTTGTTTCTCGAGTCCTAGCTAGAATAGAGTGTCGATCTTCTGTTCCAAATATGGTTCTGTCTCGCGAGAGTTCCCGATGACCACTCGCGCGGGACAATGTCACGGCTAGCTAGCTACTAGCGTGACCGTTACATGACGATGTAACCTTTGGGGCTCATGCTGGTTACCTTTGTGGTTTCAGCATGGGAAGTGTTGTGGAATGGAACAGATTATCGAGGGCCCATAGGTGAAGGAGTCTAGGGTATTTCAAGCGTCCCTTGTTTTATTCTAGTCGTCCTTGCGAGTTGTGTAAGAGTTAAGAGTCTATTATGTCCAAGTGAGCATGCCTATGAGCAGTCCTTGTACCTCTAGTCATCTTTCTCTGTGTTTAGCGAGGATAGTTCGTCCGAGTAGAGTCGTGTCGTTCTAAGTTCTCTCGCTTGTTTGTTATTTGTTGCTTCCGCTTTGTTTCTGTTGCGTTGCTTTGATTACTTGGTTGCTAGTTTGCCTTGCTTGTTTTCCTTGCTTGCTGAGGTAGTCGGGTTGGGAAGTAGAATCCTGTTTAGGAGAAAGGGGTGCCCATGCTCACTGAGTAATCTTAGATTACTCATGATATTATTTTGTCTTGCAGGAAGCCTAAGTGAGTCTAGAGCTGGAGCAAACATTAGGATGCCAGATAGGGTTTTCTTGTGTTCTTTGTAATCATTAAAGCAATATATAAAGATAGTCAGATAACTTGTCACAAATCGCTTATAAAAATATAGGGTTTTACAAAGAACACAAGAAAACTCTATCTGGCACCCTAATGTTTGCTCCAGCTCTAGACTCACTTAGGCTTCCTGCAAAACAAAATAATATCATGAGTAATCTAAGATTACTCAGTGAGCCTGGGCACCCCTTTCTCCTAAACAGGATTCTACTTCCCAACCCGACTACCCCAGCAAGCAAATAAAATAAGCAAGGCAAATTAGCAAGCAAGTAATCAAAGTAACGCAACAGAAACAAAGCAGAAGCAACAAATAACAAACAAGCGAGAGAAATTAGAACGACACGACTCTACTCGGACGAACTATACTCGCTAAACACAGAGAAAGATGACTAGAGGTACAAGGACTGCTCATAGGCATGCTCACTTGGACACAATAGACTCTTAACTCTTACACGACTTGCAAGGACGACTAGAATAAAACAAGGGACGCTTGAAATACCCTAGACTCCTTCACCTATGGGCCCTCGATAATCTGTTCCATTCCACAACACTTCCCATGCTGAAACCATAAAGGTAACCAGCATGAGCCCCCAAAGGTTACATCGTCATGTAACGGTCACGCTAGTAGCTAGCTAGCCGTGACATTGTCCCGCACGAGTGGTCATCAGGAACTCTCGCGAGACAGAACCGCATTTGGAACAGAAGATCGACACTTATTTCTAGATAGGACTCGAGAAACAAATTCAAGAGACTTCGCTAAAATAAACCAACCAATCAAGCAAGAAAATCAAGCAACACAAGCAAGAAAACATGCAACAATCAACAAGCAATAGAATAACAATTCATGCGACTTAGATTGTTTTACAAGCATGCAATCCATTTAAACCACTTAAGCATATTAATGCAACAAGTTCGATTACGAATGCAATCCATTTTAAGCGATTTAACCCATTTAAATCCTTTAAGTCCAATTAAGCATGCAAGCTAACCTCATCCGATTTTACGCAATAAAAATTGCTAACAAACTTCCCAATTTAATCATGCATGCAACCGGTTTTAAGCAAGAGATATTGCTAGTAAATTCGCTAAATCTCAACATGCATGCAATCCTCTTAACCAACTTTTAAGCGTTCCAATTTTACTTAAAATGATCCAAATTCATCTTGCATGGTGATTCTTAGCTCCAATTCGATGTTCCCTTAACATGAATCCTACCATATTTCGCATGCATCAACTTTAAACTGATTCTATCATGAATCTAGTATAAATGCAACAAGCAAAAGGGTACATGCAAAGATCTAAAGATCTATGCAGTCCCTAAACACAATTACCGCAGAACTCACCCTACACAGCCGATGATGGTCGGACTTCACTGCACCGCGGAACAGACAACTTCCTCTTTTCGCGTCAGACAGCATCCCGCTCTCGTCCTTCTTCGGCCGCAACAGCGTCCCGCTCTTGTCCTTCTTCGGCCGCAACAGCGTCCCTCCTCGTCCCGTCAGCGTCTCACTCCAGACGTCTCTCTCTCCTTTCTCCTTGTATTCTTTTGCGAAAATGAGAAGGGTGAAGTCTTATTAATAGAGAGCTTGGGCGGTGGAGGTGGCCAATGCATGAGATGCATTTCTTTTTCCTTAGTGCATGTTGCTTAACACTTGTGAGTGTTTAACATTAACACTTGGCCACTAAAACTTTGTTTAATCTCCACTAACTCCTCCTTGATTAAAATAGTCCTCCACTAACTCCAATTTGATTAAAATAATCCTCCACTAACTCCAATTTGATTAAAATAATCCTCCACTAACTCCAATTTAATTAAAATAATCCTCCCTTAGTGGGCTCCTTCCCATCCTTGGTTCACGTCCGCACGCGTCCTTGATCGTTCGGTGTTCGTCTGTACATGCTCGTACGTCTGGTACGGTATATGGTACATGGTACCATTGACCATCTCTCGATTTGTCCAGAATTTCTCGGACATTCTTTCCGTAATTCTTCTATCTTCCTTCCTTGCCTTCCCTTTATGTCCTTTCCAGTCCTTTGGCCAGGGGTTTTTATTTTTAAAAATTACCCCTTGGTGAGGGTCACTACATTCTCCCCCCCCCTTATACGAATTCGTCCCCGAATTCTCAGGTCTTCTTCGTCTCTCCTTGTGATGTCGATACTTCGTGGTACAGGTATCCTTGTCTTGTGATTACCATCACATTGATACCTTCATTGAAACACTTTTGGAAAACTAATCTTCCTTCACTTCTCCTTGGCTCTCTTGGTGCCATAGCCTTACTCAATTCCACACTTGTTCCGCTTACACCCTTGGCTAATGCTTTTGGGAAAGCTTCTTCATCTCCAGCATCCACTTGGTTCTCCATTTTCAAACTCCTTCAGTACTAAGGCTTCCTCCTTAACGTACCATGACTCGTTCATCTCTTTTAGATGCTTCGACTCGACACTTCTCTTTCTTCAGCTTACTCTTGACACTTTTCTTGGCCCCCTTTTTTTTTAACTTTGCGCTCTGTAGATCTTTAACTTCTTCTGATTTCTTCGGCTCCGCATAGCTTCTCTCCCGAATTTCTTGAACTCCAATTTCTTATCTTATACAATCACCGTCCCTTATTAACTTCAACTCTGGACTTGATCAAATGATCTTGATAGGAAATTATCGACTTCTCCATCTTCAATGTTTGCCTCCAATTGCAAACTTCTTGTTCAACTCCCATATTTCCACCAACTCCTTGCTACACTTGGTTCAGCAGAACCTTACTGGCCTCAAAACATTAGCCCTCCATGCAAAGCCCCATAAACTTAGTTAGGTTGCTCTTCTCAAAGAGATACTCCACATCTTCACCAATGGCTAGCTTCTCCATGGTTTCCTTGTGTGGATATCTAGTCCCTAAGAACTCCATTCTCATGAAAGCATCATAAAGTTGCCTCTTTGACAACCCACAAGACTCAGCTTCTCCATCATCCTCTATCTCTTCTTTTTCACTTTCTTCCTCACTCTCATTCTCACTCTCCTCTTGTTCAACCTCAACTGCTGGCCTCTTCCCTTTG
>NC_025697.1:15094985-15095423 GCF_000633955.1 Camelina sativa | reverse complement strand
GGTTTGTTGAGACTTCCTAGTGATTCTTGAAGACATTTTTCAAATAGAACTGAAGGGAATAGACTCAAAGCTCAAAGTTAATAGGTTAGTGAACCAAAAACTTGAAAGAACTAAGCTTGAGCAAAAGATAAGCTATGAGAGAGACTTTAAAACTTGAATTCAATGGTTTTGAGCAAATGAGAGAATGTGAGAGGTATAATTTCGTGCAAGGTCTATATAAAGAAGCTAAGGGGACAAAGAGACAAGGGTGGAGCGTCCATACCATTCAAATTTGAAATGGGAATCTTTGACCTGCTTTTTGCTGCCACTCGACCCCACACTCCACTGTACACGGTCGAACACCTTGATTAAATTTTGAAATTTCAAAATTTTTCTTCTTGTTCTTCCCTCCACTAGATCGTTCTAGCGATTTGAAGATCAAATGGGCCTCAATTCCTT
>NC_025697.1:14979707-15094268 GCF_000633955.1 Camelina sativa | reverse complement strand
GGTGGCTTGTAAGCAGGAGGAATGTACTTAGCAGGCTTGACAGCTTCTGAGTCTGCAACTCGATCGACTACTCGAGCATGCACTCTGTCGAGTGGCTGTTCGAGTACCTGGTCGAGTGCAATAACGGACTCGAGTTGCTTTGCACAAACGTCACTTGGGGCTTCAGTAACTAATGAATTCCCCCAAACTTGGACTTCACTGTCCTCAGTGACTTCCTCATCAGAGATATGAATGGCTTTTGCAGTGAACTCCCTTGGATTTTGAACAGCTTTTCCAGGGAGTTGGTTGGGTTTAGGAGCTGAAGTAGAGGCAATGTTGCTCTCCATATACTTCATTCTGGAGTTGAGACCTTCAAACTTCATGTTCAGATCATTGTACTGTGATGTGAGCCTTTGATTCAACTCAGCAAACTGCTTGGCTTCCTCAATCTTGCCTTGTGTTTGCCCAATCAACAACTGTTGCATCATTGCTCTTAAGTCTTGTTCCTGGCCTTGGTTAGTCTGAAACCCTGGTGGGGGACACAATTGGGGCTGGAACACTTGGTGTTGTTGCTTGGGGATGTAGTTTTGTTGCTGTTGAGGTTGAGGAGGTGGATAGACCTGGTCTTGAGGGTTGGCCACATTGGTGCTCCTATAAGAGAGATTGTTGTTCTTGAAACCTCCTTGGTTGTAGCCTTTGAATCCTCCCTGGTTTTGCATGTAGCACAACTCAGCAAATTCAGGCTCCCCCTCTTGAACTGGAGCTTCCTCTTCACCAATGAAGTGAATGGACTTGGATTGGCTGAGGAGGATCTTGTCAAGCTTCTCATTGACCATCTTCAAATCCTTCTTATACTTGTCCTCTTGATCAGTTGAGGAGCTCCTTATGGTCCTATCATAGTCCTCATTATAATTGCCATCAGATTGAGCAAGATTCTCAACTAATTCCCATCCTTCTTCCACATTCTTGTTGAGGAAGTTGCCATTAGAGGCTGTGTCAAGAAGCATTCTTATCTTAGGAAGCACTCCTCTATACAAGGTGCTTAGAAGTGACTCATTGCTGAAGCCATGGTGAGGACACTGAGTTTGGAATCCTTTAAACCTCTCCCAAGCTTCACAAAAGCTCTCATTATTCCTTTGAGCAAACCCAGAAATCTTATTCCTCAGCCTAGCAGTCCTTGCATTGGAGAAGAACTTGGCCAGAAAAGCTTTCTTGCATGCATCCCATGTGGTGATAGCTCCAGTAGGTAGAGTCTTCTCCCAAAGGTGAGCTTTGTCTCCAAGAGAAAATGGGAAGAGCCTTAATTTGAATCCATCTTCACTCACTCCATTGATCTTAGTGAGTCCACATATTCTGTCAAACTCATCAAGGTGATCTAGTGGATCCTCCATTGGCAACCCATGAAACTTGTTTGCTTGTATCATTGAGATCAATCCACTCTTGATCTCAAAGTTATTGTTTGCTACTGAAGGTGGCACAATTCCAGCCCTTTGGTTGTGGGTATTGGGTGCATCTCCTGCACCAATGTGCCTTGGTCTTTGCTCATGGATAGCTTGTTGCTCCATGATGTCTTGACCTTGTTGTTGTTGAACTACTCTTCCTTGCTTATGTCTCAAACCCTTTTGTAGCCTGTGGATGTTGTCAATAGGCTGTTGAAGACTGTCTTTGCCTTTTGACCTTGTGTGCAGCAACAAACTCTACTACAGACTCGAACAGGTACACGGTCGAGCACACGTTCGAGTGGGTGGTCGAGTCGACTGGGAAGTAATGGCTATTTAGATCCGGCTTCTGGCTCGATCAAGTGCTCGATCACAGCGGTCGAGTGGTGGTCGAGTAGGTGGTCGAGTGGGTACCTGAAACACAAAACAGCCAAGCAAAGGAAGATTCCAGTTCAGTAACTTCACAAGTGTTTAAAACGAACTTAATCTTAGACTAATAATGATCCTAAATGTCACAAAACACACTCAAATGGGCAACGGCGCCAAATTGAAACTGACTTTCTTTGTGGTGTATGAATGAATGATGTATGGAATGATGATGTATGGAATGAATAGAAGTCAGGGTGTTTCAATTCCCCTTATGCAGTTGCAGTATAAGAGGTGTCAATCCTATCTGAGTGATTGTGAACAATTAAGATGTGCATATGAGTCTAAGTCAAGCCAATTGTAAAGATTGTTTGTCACTAACAATCCTAAAATGAGATATGAAATGCAGAAAGTAAAAACAACTAGAACAAGATACTAAATGCAAACAGAACAGACAAATTAAAGCTATAATGAAACTAGAACAGAGATAGACACTATGCTAATGAACTAATGCAAGACAAGTAATGAACAGGAAACTACGTGAATGCAATGGAAATGAAACAGGAATGAAACAAGACAATCACAAATCAAAAACACAAGTTCTGGGGATGAACTCGAGCAGCACTCGACCGAGTGTAGGTCGAGTACGTGGTCGAGCTAGACTTAAACGTGAAAACAGAGCAACACAAGAAAAACAGAGCAATGCTAAAACTAATCAAACAACAAGCAAGCAATGATATTTAGACTAAGATTTCAATAAACAAAGAAGGCCTTGAGGAGGGATTCATGGGCTGAGCTAATCATTGTGGTTATCTAACTTGGTCAACAAATCTCAAGCAAACTTTGAGCTGATCTCTAGACATACTATTCTAAGACATGTTTAATCCACTCTCATGGCAAGAAACAATCAAACCTATGCATTTCTAGACTTGTTCTCACAAAGAAAAGAATCTACACAAGCAGGCATTAAGCAATACATCTCAAACCAAACAAGACTTCTAATCTCTTAGCAAGCCTAATGGTAAGCTCTAGATCTAGCCTTATCTATGCTCCTTAGACATTGGTGTGATGCTAAGATGCTTGAAATCAAACCCTACCTTCTCAGATATAGGATCAGCATTAAGATCATCTAGCCTAGAAGAGATCTACAACAATCAAGCTTGACCAAATCAAACAAACCACAAGATCAACCCAGCCTAACCCATCCTCAAGGTCCTAAACAAACTACTCACAAGAACACATGGTGAAATATGTCAAAAACCCAGAAAATAATGAAACTTGCATCATTAGAAAGATGAAACAGAGATCTACAATATTGATGAAGGAATAAAACTCGAAATCTTAATACTTTGAAAGTTATGAAACAAACAAAATATAAGAATCTAGTCTTTCTCTCTCAAACAAGTACAAAATCTAAAAATAAAAGAAAGTGCAAAAGGAATAAAATCTAAAAAAGGTAAAAACTAGGTTTTAGACTCTCTAAAAAGCTGGACTCTTTGGTGGCTGCAGGTACAAGGGCTTTATATAGGAGATGAGGTGGAAGCCCTAAAAAATACAAAAAGTCAAAGTAGTCAACGGCTCGGTCAACTCGACCAGTGCTCGGTCGAGTGGCTGGTCGAGCTGGCTTCTCTCGTGCATTCTCCACTCGGTCGAGTCCTCCTCAGCACACGGTCGAGTGGTGGTCGAGTGGTGCGGTCGAGTTGGACTCCGGACCTTGATTCTACAGCCTTAACTCTCTTGTTTTCTCCTCAGGATTGCTTCACTTCTCCTCAGCATTGCTTCCATGCTCCTTAAGCTCCAAAATCACCTGTTTATGCATGAAAAGATGCAAATGCAATGCAACTATACTCTAATGCATGATTAGTCCTAAAGCTACACAATAATGGCCTAAATGGATAGCAAAAGATGCAAAAGTTGTGATTAAACTAAGGGAAAACAAGGTAAATTATATGAACATCACATAGTCTCCCCATTTTGTTGGTGAAACTGCTCTTCCTCTGATATAGCATGAACATGCTTCTGCTGGTTGAGGAGCTGATCGAGCTTGTCATTGAGGGCTTTCATGTCCCTCTTGTACTTGGCATCTTCCTCTCCTGTAGATCGCACAGAGCGATCATATTCCTCATTGTAGTTGCCATCAGATTGAGCCAAGTTCTCAACTAGGTCCCAACCTTCATCAACATCTGTGTTGAGGAAGTTACCATGGCTTGCGGTGTCCAGCAACATCCGTATCTTGGGGATCACGCCTCGGTAAAGTGTGCTCAGCAATGAAGCATTACTGAAGCCGTGATGTGGACATCGAGTAGTGTATCCCTTGAAACGTTCCCAAGCTTCACTGAACGTTTCGTTGTTCCTCTGAACAAAGCCGGAAATGTCATTTCGCAGCCTTGCGGTTCTGGAGTTGGAGAAGAATTTGTCCAGGAACGCCTTCTTGCACGCTTCCCAAGTGGTGATGGACTCCTTAGGGAGCGATTTCTCACAGATTCGTGCTTTGTCTCCCAAAGAGAATGGGAAAAGCCAGAGCTTGAATCCATCTTCACTGACTCCATTGATTTTAGTGAGTCTACAGAGCCTATCAAATTCATCCAGATGATCCAATGGGTCCTCCATTGGCAATCCATGAAACTTATTGCTCTGTATCATCTGGATAAGACTACTCTTGATCTCAAAATTATTGTTCTGCACAGCTGGTGGCACAATGCCATTCCTTTGAGTGTGAGTAGATGGAGCATCTCCTGCTCCTATATTGGTCTGTGCTTGAGGAGCTGGTGGACCGTTCTGATTATTCATCGTCTCCTCAATGATTGATGGTTCATGTTGAACTTGTTGTTGTCTGAGTAGCCGAGGTCTGTCGATGTTGTCGATGAAAGGACTCAGGTTATGGCTACCTCTGGATCGTGTTTGCATGCACAAGTATGTGTCCAAGTGTGTACACGAGGATCAACTCGATCTAGGTGATCGAGTGAAGGGTCGGGTGGGTGCTCGGGTTGTACATGAGATTCAAAACAAACAATGCGAAAGCAAACAAGTCAGTATCCAAACCAAATATAAACAAACAAACTTGATCTAGCAAGCGCTGAAATCCGAAACGTAGCAAAAGTAAAACAACCAAATGGCAACGGCGCCAAATTGATAGACAGGTTTTCACCCAGGGTATCAATCCCCTATGCAGTTGTAGTACAAAGGGTTATCAATCCAAATGGTTGTGTATTGCTAACAGGAAGGATATGATCAGAATAATGCAAGTCAAGCCAAGCAATTAAGGTTTTAGTTCTAACGATTCCTAAAGTAAACAAAGTAAAAGAATATAAACAAGTAAACCACACGACCTAAGCACTCGATGCAAGCAATCGAGTACAGGATCGAGTGGGGTGATCGAGTATGCAAGTGAGATATGAACAGCTCGAGGTATTACTCGATACAGGTTATTGTTGGGGTGATCGAGTAAGCAGTTGGACAGCTCACCACCTATCTTATGCAGGACGTCTGCAACTGATTAGTTCAGTCCTCCATGGTCTCATCAACTTCTGGATGTCTGCTTTTTGCCTCCCCAATTTCTGTATCAACGAGATTGATAGCCTCTGCTCTGCATTTCTTTGGTCAGGCCCAACCCTGAACACAAAGAAAGCAAAGGTTGCTTGAAAAGATGTGTGTCTCTCGAAGGAGGAGGGGGGACTCGATTTACGTTCGCTAAAAGAAGCTAATATAGTTAGCTGCTTGAAACTCATATGGCGTCTCTTATCAACGACTTCACTGTGGTCACAGTGGTTATGGATCTACTTGATGAGAAAGGGATCATTTTGGTCGATCAAAGATAACACTGCCGCGGGCTCTTGGATGTGGAGAAAACTTTTGAAATATAGGCACATTGCCTCAGATTATATCGAATATGAGATCAGGAGTGGGAGAGGTATCTCTTTTTGGTATGATAAGTGGTCGAGCCTGGATTGTTTAATGGATATTACATGTCTGCGAGGTTGCATTGATATGGGGATACCTTTATATGCCACAGTGGCGGAGGCTTTAGACCATCGAAGAAGAAGACACCTTGTAGACTATCTCAACCAAATAGAGTCCGCTCTGGAAGAGATACGTATACAGGGGGTCACTGATGAAGTTGATATCATCTTATGGAAAGGGAAAGGAGGGCGTTTTACTCAGAAATTTATAAGCAAAGAGACATGGTCGCAGCTTCAGGAATCTCAGGGTACTAAAGAAGTCAAGGGTATTTGGTTTTCTCTGGCAACCCCCAAGTACTATTTCATTGCTTGGCTAGTGATAGACAGGTTTTCACCCAGGGTATCAATCCCCTATGCAGTTGTAGTACAAAGGGTTATCAATCCAAATGGTTGTTTATTGCTAGCAGGAAGGATATGATCAGAACAATGCAAGTCAAGCCAAGCAATTAAGGTTTTGGTTCTAATGATTCCTAAAATAAACAAAGTAAACAAATATAAACAAGTAAACCACACGACCTAAGCACTCGATGCAAGCAATCGAGTACAGGATCGAGTGGGGTGATCGAGTATGCAAGTGAGATATGAACAGCTCGAGGTATTACTCGATACAGGTTATCGTGTATCTGATCGGGTAAGTAGTCGAGTAAGTAAAAGAAATGCAAATAAATAAAATACGAAAGTTCCTAAGGATGAGGGTAATCGAATCCTAAGTGCTCTAGACCAGTACGGATGCCTTACATGCCTCAAGCAATTATTTCCTAGACAATGAACCTCTAAGACCTTGTCACCACACTTTCGCACTAGCAACAATCAACCTTGAACACATTACCACATTGTCGCACTAGCAATATGAACAAGCAGGCATTAAGAACGATTCATTATTGTCAGTAGACTTAAACTCATCTAATTTTGTTACTCAGAGTTAAGTAAACCTCTAGCATTGGCTAAACAAATTGTTTTTTTTTTTCCTTTCGTCAAAATAATTCATAACTTATACGTTTTATCTACTCCTTTCGGCCTGTAGCATTTGTAAACGCCCTAGATCTAATCTCAACCTTTCGGTCTGTTGACAGCATTAAGAGCACCAATCTAGAAGGAAATCTATCAATCATTTACAATCAACTAAAGCATCCTAACCGATCAAGAACACAAAATCATCTATCCCATCCCTAGAAACTTTACTACACTACTCGGACATAGAAGCGAATAACAAAGCAATCAAAATGAATGAAAATGACATTGTATTAAAAGATAGAGTAGAGTAGAGAAAGTAAAGGATAGAAATCTAAGAAAACTACAAAATAAAAATGCAAAACAAGAAGAAAAATGTTGAGTCGCTCAGTTCTCTCACAGAAGCTCTCGCTCTCTGGTTTGAGGGTCTGCGGCGTGCTCATTTGCAAGCTAGGGGAAGAGGGGGTTTATATATGGAAACCCATTTGACCTAGCTTCCCAGACCTGCCCGATGATCTACTCGATGGGGTACACAAGGGTGAAGTCGGGTTACTCCTCGGGTGGATCTTCGGTTTGCTCTTCATGCTCTTGGATCCTCCTCGATCGCGTTGGGGTTCGGACTTGTTCTTGCAGCTCGATGGCTCCTTCGGGTACATGCTCGAGTTGTCCTTGTTTTTCCCCATTTTTGGCTCTTTAGCACCTATTTTCATCCAAAATATGCAAATGCAGAAATGCAACACCCTAAATGCTCTAAAAGTGAATTCCTACAGTAAATGACCTAAAAATGCTAAGTTAGAGGTATGAACAATGCAAAATATGGACAAAAAAGGATGCTAAAAACATGTAAATTAGAGAGTTATCAGCTAGCCACTTTGAACAAACTCTCGACGGGAGACCGTATGCAATCTTGGGGCGGTAATTTCCAAACGTCTTGCGCCCTTTGCCCGTGTTCACTTGAAACAAGAGACCATCTATTTTTTCCCTGTCCCTTCTCTACGGAGATATGGACAGGGCTCACTGCAAAGATCGTTACCAATAGATTCTCGACAAAATGGGGACACCTCCTATCTATCCTCAGAGATGCAGCACTAGACTCAGTCACATTGTATCTCTTGCGTTACGCTTTTCAGGCCACAATCCACACTCTTTGGAAGGAACAAAATGGCAGAAGACAAGGGGAAACTCCAAACCCAGCTCCTCTTCTTCTCAAACAACTGGACTGGAACATCAGAGACAGATTGCTATCCATCTACACCCATAACAACGGCAAATATGCGGCTGCAATGGGAATGTGGCTAGCTTCAAGATAACACTGTGTTTCACTCTGTTTTTACTCTGTTTTATTTTCTATTCTAAGTCATAGTTTAAACAATTAACACCCTTTAAACAAACGCTGATGTAAAACGATTTTTTCGAATAAATTTTATATTTTATTCAAAAAAATAATAACACCATGAGAAATTTGTTAATCCCAAAAACCTTAGTTATTATGCATAAGAAACTTTGTTAACACTTCAAAGTTAAAGATTGCGTATTAAGCATTATGAAATTGAGAAACGAAACAAAATTCAAAGAAACGATGACAAAAACACGTGGTAATATTTAGAAATTTTATATAGTTGTTTCGATTAGACAACAAACAAATTGCTTTCGAGACTTGTTCAAGAACAATGATGTGTCAAATAAAAGGTTAATAAAAACAAAGAAGACAATTTTACCAAAAAAAACAAAGCTAAGTGTATTATTTTGTTGGGTGAAAAATATGTCATCATCTCTATGCTTATATAGAAGGGTATCTTTACGATCTTTTTTCTTTTAGGATTAACAAAAAAAAATTTAGTATAATAAGATCACAATGATCTTATGCATCGTTTTACCAAGCTTGGAAACTATGATTTCTGATCATTAAAACTGACACGTGTCACTATCTGATGAGTTGCTAACTTGGATATTTAATCATTAAAATTGACACATGTCACGATCTGGTGAGTTTTTAACTTTGATCTCTGATCGTTAAAACTAACACGTGTTGTGACATCCGCGAACCAGAATCCCGGTTTAGGGGATGCATCGGTCGATGCAAAGTCGGTTTTGTGCGGACGAGTTTAAGTTAAATATGTTTTTGAATATTTGTGTGTTTTTTTCTCATTTTACAAAATATGTTATATGTTGTCCAATTGACACCCATGGACAGCCCATAAAAATATGGTCATTAGTGGGGATGGTCGCTAATGGATCGGACGTTAATGGACACGGTCAAATATTTGGCCAAAATCAAATTGGAAAATGTTGGACGGATCAAAATGGACGTGGACAGCCCATTTTGACAGCTCTATGCTGTTTCTTGGGTGAAGAAAACCCTTAAATCGTGTATAAAAGGGATTTGTCGTGTTGTGGCCGAGGTTTGGTCGTTTCTGTAGAGAAAGAAAGAGAGAAAGAGTTTTGAGAGTGTTCTTGAGAAGTTCTTGGAGTGTGAGGCTTTTCCTGTAAATTTTTGTAGTTGGGATCGTTGTAGGAGCTTCCTAGGAGCGTATTCTTGCTTGTGTAAGGTTCAAAATAAGATTAATTAAAAATATAAAATGATTAAAAAAGATGATGTTTATTTTTTAATATAATAATAAAAATATAATATGATTTAAAATATAATGTATAAAAACAATATTCAAAAAATGTTTATAAAAATATTATGTATAGAGATATGAAGTTTAAGATTATATAGTTTAAATAAGTTTTATAAAAAGTATAATGTATGAAATTATAACTAAAAAATAATGTATATAAAAAATGTTAAAATAAGATTTATGAAAATATAATATAATATATAAAAATATGATTTTGAATATGATGTTAATTTTTTAATATGATTTAGGAAAATGAAAATGTATAAAATATGCTTTAAATATATGAGTTTAAAAATATGATTCATAATATGATTTATAAAAAAATATAATTAATAACAATATTACTGAAAAAATATAACTTAAAATAAATTTGTTGTCACTTTATTTACATTTTACATCTAATAAATCTGTTATCAAACACCAGAATTTTGGAGGGAAACAAAAAAACTGTCATAACATAAATAAATCTGTCATAACATATGATATTCACATAGGTCATTTTAGCAATTTTTAAAAAACGTTATAAATCTGTTATCAAACGATAGATTTTTAGTTAAATTAAAAAATCTGTCGTAACTTAAAACACATCTGTTATCAATAGATGTCAACCTAGTAATTATTTTTCTGTAGAAAAATCTGTCGTAACATGACAGATTTTTAATCAATAAAATAAATCTGAAATAACTGTGTAAAATAAATCTGTCAGACATTATATCAAATCTGTCATATATTGTAAAGTCTGTGGTGTCTTTATAAATAAGTATGTCGTGAAAAATAATTCTGTCATCAATTATAAATCTGTCATAACTGTAGTTAAAAAATCTGTTTTCTAAAATAAGTCTGTCATAAAAAATTTGTCATACAAAAATAAATCTGTTATAGACAATTAAATCTGTCACAACTAGTCCGAGAGACTTTTGAAAATATTTTAATTTTCTTAAATTTTTTTCTAAGAGGGTAAATTTGACTTTATTTTTTACTAACAAAGCAAAAAAGGATATTTTAGGCAAAAAAACAACTCATATAACCCTCACATTTTATGAGTTATTTTAGTAATTAAACTCTTAATTTGGGTCAATTTAGTTTTCTCTCTAAAGTGAAAATATACAATTATATAAAAAACAGATCTTTATACTTATACTTCATCTGAGCTTAATTAATGTTCTTTAAAATTTGTGGTTTAGTAGACAATTTTCTGTAGGAAAGATCTCAAATACTACAATAGTTTCGATGTGTACTTCCAGCACGTTTGTGTAGTAGTTAACTGATAAATTTAAGGTATAACTAATCATAAGAATATTAACTATTTATCAAAACAATAAAAATAAAGAGAATTTAATATTATAATAACGTAAATTTCTTTTTGAGCTTAAAATTTAGCGTTGTGGTTGGAGATGAAAACAAGATTTGGGATACTAGAAACATCTTCGTCAAGCTTTAGAAGAGCTCTTTGAATTGGCAACTAATCTCCCAACATGCTCCAAGAATACATTAATAGGCCTATTTGGTGTTCTCGAAGTACTCTAGGATATACACCAAGGCACACTAAATTTAGTGTTGTGGTTAGAGTTACTCTTACATATGTTTGATGTTAAGTATCACACCAATTTAATATGATTTTATTCACAGCCTAATATTATTTACTTATTTTATTAATAAAACAAAAATAAAATAAATATACATTAAATAAGATAATAAATGATAAAAAGAATAGATTTGTTCAAATATTATATGTAGAAAATAATTTATTTAATTGTACTATTTTAATATTATTATGTTTTGAAG
The DNA here is from genome assembly GCF_000633955.1 of Camelina sativa. NCBI lineage: Eukaryota > Viridiplantae > Streptophyta > Magnoliopsida > Brassicales > Brassicaceae > Camelina > Camelina sativa. Next base: position 15,083,168 of record NC_025697.1, on the reverse strand, counting down.
TAATGGACATTATGATGTATTTCTTAGAAAAATATATAATGTAATTATATACTAGTAGGTATTAACTAAAACTATTGAATGATATAAAAAATAAAAATAGAATACTTTGGTAGTGTGACATTTGGTATTGTAGTTGATTTTTTTTATATATATAGAATATAGGTTACGCTTGCGATAGATAAGAGCTATAGATTGTCGATTCCACACTGCCAAAACCCAATGGTGAAAGGTTTTGACATTGATTTTTTTAACTAAGTTTTTAAAGATGTTAAATATTTAATTATTAAATCCAATGCAAGATCATAGAATGTTTATATGTGATTTTTTGAAAATGTTGTTGTTTTCTTACCACTAAATTAAATTAAAAGTATAGGATACATGTTTTTGACCAAGAAAATAATGTTCTTTGATATTTATTCTTTATGAAGTATATATTCTTTTTTAATGATCCATCAACAGAAACTTGTTAAGTTTGGTCTAAATACTTTGGTTCTAAAAATACAGTCGGAGTTATTGCCAAAGTTAACACGATGTCTACATGATGCTCAATTGGCAGCCTTTACCATTGAGACAAAAGCCGTATACATTAAACTTCTCTCGATCGACTTGTAGGAAATAAAAACGTTTCTGAGAACGAATTTAATTTCTGGGGTACGGACACTAACGCATCAATATATATATGCTAAATACTGAACACATGTTGTTGCTTCGAAAGCCTATGTGCGGTTTTATAGTCAACAAAGAGGTATTGTACTAATCCACCGTTTATCACAAGAAACGTTTGTGTTTAAAAGTAGTGTATTCTATGTTCATAACCCATGATTTCCGGAAAAAAAAAAAAGAAGAAGATATTTATATGTTAATCAGGTCGTTATCAAAGTAAAAAATTAAAGTGAAGTAAGGAAACAAGAATAATGCGAAAAGAAAGTAAATAAACGCAACGTCGCAACGCATAAAGTAACAAAAATAAATAATAATATGATAAAATGAAAATGTCGCTGCAAATTGCAGGCAAAGAACACAGACTCTTCCCTCCTCATGTCATGTCAATGTTCAACTTCAAGTTCCCCACTTGACCCATTGGTCATACACACACTCTCTCTCTTCAGCTATGAAATTACCCTTTTCTACGCTGTGTAACACTTAGTCCTCTTCTTCTCTCTCTCCTCTATTGTACTCATCTGCTCAGTCTCTCTCTCCTTAAATGACCTCCTAATGCTCGTCTTGAGTCTTGAAGCTACACTACACTTTTGAGTCTTGACAAGTGTGATTTTGTGTATTGTCTCTCCATCATCTCCCAAAGTAGAAAAGCTAGAAAATAATAAAAAGGAAAAAAAAGGATCTCTTCCACTTATATATCCCCTTTTCTCATCTTCTTCTATAATAAGCAGCAAAATAAACTTCACTTCTCTCTCTCTTTGCCTCACCATTTCTGCTCACTAGTGTTTGTTCGATTTGATCTACAAAAGATGAATCTATACCTTTTATAGTATCAATCTCATCATCACAACCAGCTAAGTCTCCGCTCTTTCTCACTTTTTCTCTATTTGCTCAATTATTGATCTTAGCTCTCGATCTACAAAAAAAAAAAAAGAACCCTAATCTTTCTTCCGATCCATATAAAAGAAACAAACCCTAAATCAAGATTCCATCTTCTTCAACTTTTCCAAAATCAAGATCAATAAAAAAAGAAGCCATGGAGTTGATCTCTAACCAACCGAACAAGAACCCTAATCCCTCAACACAATTAACACCTCCTTCCTCAAGCCGGTACGAGAACCAGAAACGCCGTGACTGGAACACCTTCTGCCAGTACCTCCGGAACCACCGTCCTCCGCTCTCTCTCCCGTCGTGCAGCGGCGCACACGTGCTTGAGTTCCTCCGCTACCTCGACCAGTTCGGGAAAACAAAGGTCCACCACCAGAACTGTGCCTTCTTTGGCCTCCCTAACCCTCCCGCTCCTTGTCCTTGCCCTCTTCGGCAAGCCTGGGGCTCCCTCGACGCCCTTATCGGCCGCCTCCGAGCCGCCTACGAGGAGAACGGTGGCCCTCCGGAAGCTAACCCATTCGGCTCACGCGCCGTCAGGTTATACCTCCGTGAAGTTAGAGACTTCCAGGCCAAAGCTCGCGGTGTTAGCTACGAGAAGAAGAGGAAGAGAGTCAATAGGCAGAAACCGCAAACGCAGCCGCCTATACCGCTTCAGCAACAGCAACAGCAGCAGCCACAACAAGGTCAGTCTTTGATGGCTAATTACTCGGGTGCAACTGTATGATTATATTATATAATTTTCCCCTTTCTATATGTATTGTCTCCTATTTCCTTTCTCTATTATGTGCTTAATGTAAAGCCTTCTTTTACGTTATCCACTGATCAATGCTTTTGTTTCTGTACTAGTTGTTTATGAATAAGATTAAACTATGTTTATTTATGCTTAAGTGTTTGACTGATTATAAATGTTCTTCGTGTTTTATTGCATATTTAATTTCAGATATTATACGATGTTTGATTCATTGATACAGTTAGGGTTCGTGTGTATCATGTGGGTTTGTTTAATGATGATCAATTGATTTAACTCTGCTATAATTTTGATCATATATGTTAGTCATTTCGTTCCATGCGATGATGGTTGAGACTTTAGGAAACACTTCGATATCTTCGTATATTTCAGTGATTTTTATATGAGTAATTATATTAAAGAGCAGATACGTAGATGTATATATGTATAAGTATGTTGGGTCTAATCGTATGATTACTTTATGGTAAGGCTTTGTGATATATACTAATAAACTTTTAAATAATAAGAAAACACAACCCTGATGTTGACAATACAAATTGTTGAGAAACATTTTTTGTATACTCTTTTTAATCAGTTTCAGATTTGAGAATAGAGTAAGATTGGTCGCTGCTGATAGGTGTTGTAGTCGCAAGATTAGATGAGCGAAGTCATCTGACATCAATTTGTTATTAAATGCTTATTATTGTTTTGCTAAGTCCATGAATATGAATTCACTGTTTTGACTTTCGATGACGCTTTAGCATAGGAGCCACCTTATAAATGATTGACTCTACTTGTTCTTTTCAATTGATTATTGATTTTAGTATTAGCAAATTAGAAATAAAAACCATGACTTACAATTTCGTCTAAATCTAGAGTTGTGGCTTATGAGTCCAGAACTATGCAAACGTAGCTTTCACTTTAATCTTGTATATGTTACGGATTCTACATTTTATCTAGTATATCAATATTCATGAGTCATGGCTAAATTAAACGATAATTTTACAACAGAAACACATTAAATATAAAATCAACTTTTACCATTAACTTTCTGAAAAAATATCACTCAAAAATGTATAATTTTTGAATTGATCAGAATTTTTCTTTTTCCAAATATGCAACGTTCTAATATGTTCAAAAGTGGTTAATTATATGTAAAAAAAAAAAGAGAGCTGTAAAGGTGAAAATAGCACTATATAGAACATGGTATCCAGTAAACTCTTTACATATATTTACCACTTTTGTCTTTGAACCAAACTGTTCAATATGAGAGTTAAAGTTCTTGTTTTATGACAATCAATGTTGACATGTTGTTATAAAAATTAAAGTTGGGTATGTGACCTGATGAACAAAGACATGAACAAATGATACTTTTGTAAAATTTCTTTGATGACAGCAAACACACATAAAATTTGGTTAGATGAACATTTAGTGATTGAGGAACCACATGTTGCGGAACATAATAAGTTAGACAATTGTATGTGATGAATAATCAAATCCATACTAAAAAAATTATGCTTAGAGAATGTGGTATAATTAGTCAAAAATCTCAACCTAAAATGAATCTATATTTAGACGTATATATATAGATAAATATTCAATAAAGAATTAAAATTAAATCTAACTATACAAAAATTAGAATTCACATAACTCACAGAGTCACAGTAGATAATTAAAAAAAAAAGGCTCTTCGATGGCCACAAATAGGACTTTCCAAACAGCAGACAGGTTGGTACGATGTTCTCAAACTAACACACAATGAACGGTTTTAGATTGAACGGAGAATTAGAGGAGAGCACTCGATGTTTGCCACGTGTTCATCGGCTTTACTTAAAAATAGTGGTCCCGTATTCGCACGTGGGATCGAGTAAATTCTGTCCGGCGCGGCGAACAATAAGATCGAATGGACCCTTTTTTTTATTGGTTCCATGCGATGATGGTTTGGGATCGAGTAAATTCTGTCCGTTTGCTGACAGTTCAATTGGTTCGATTTTAATCGTCCGGTTTGCATAGTTTAGTTTACGAGAAGCCCTAAACTCGAGTTTAAAAGAGGAATTCGACTTATTTCGTCCTTTTAGCCGTTTTTGGACAGAGAAGCAGAGAGAAAAAGGAGAAAACGTTTTTGAGAGAGATTTGTGAGATCCTTTGTTATTATTGAGAGATCTATTACTGTGGAGTGAAGATCTTGTGTTAGGAACGAAGGAGAAGGTTTCTAAGTGTTGGATTCGTCGTTGTTGAGTGAGAATCTTCCTGCAAAAGAGGTGAGTGCTTGACCATGGCTGATCTAAGCCTTAGATCTCTGTTGTTTTGACTGTTTCTTTGTGTTTGTGGTGTTTTGCTTGTGTGGGTTGGTTGTTTTCATCTTCCCATAGGTTCCTGAGAAGTTTGGAAGAGTTTGGGAGGGTTTGGAAGCGGTTTGGAACGGAGGTTCGTCGTTCGGCTTCGTGCAGATCGATTCTGCAAAGGTGGTGTCGGTCGACACCATGTTGGTTGAGTGTTGGTCGACACCGATCTAGTGTCGGTCGACACCAGTGACACGTTAGCGTTGGTCGACACCAGACTTGACTGAGTCTTGTTTTCCTGATTTGTTGTGTTGTTTGTGTTTTGGTTGTTGGCTTTAATAATAGAATCTCAGTTGCTTGTGTGTATAGCCCAGTAGATGGGAGGATGACCTCACTGAGTGTTTATTAAATACTCATGCATCTCAATTTGTGTCTGCGGTGCAAGTAAAAGCAAGTGTGAACGTGGAATCAAGGCGATGAGGAGGAGGATGATCTAGGGTCTCATTTGTGTGTTGTTGGTTATTTATGGTTATGTGTTGGAACCTTGGTTAGAGTTATGATAGGTTGTTGGATAGAATGGTTAGGAATGTTATTATATTAAGGTTATGTTGGTTTGGTATTGTTTGTACGTTTCCGCTGTGTAAGATGGTTATGGCTGGTTTAAATGATGTTTTGTGGTTTGAGTTGATTTAATTAAGTAATATGGGATGCTTAATTATATATATAGTATTTTTTTTTTAAAAAAGGGTCGGGTCGTTTCAGTGGGCCACAAAGGAGATTGGATATATATGTCGGTTATGCATCACCGAGTATAATTCGATATCTTGAACCGCAAACTGGTGATATGTTTACGGCACGTTTTGCCGACTGTCATTTTAATGAAGATGAATTTCCAGTATACACCATCTTTAATATATTTTGATCCCCCTACAAATCAACGTGAACTAGAAGTTCAGAAAATTGTACATTTACAAAATTTGGCAAATCAATTATCAGATGTGTTCATAGATACAAAAAGTGTGACAACGTCATATATCCCCGCTGCAAATACACCAACAAGAGTTAAATTTCGTTGAGAGGAATTCGATGGAAGCAAAGCTAATGAACTTAAGGTTCAATTGAAACGGGGGAGGCCAATGGGCTCTAAAGATAAAAACCTCGAAAGAAAAAGAAAATGGGAGATGAAAAGGTTCAAGAAGAACTAAATACAGAGAAAAGTTCTCAGGACGATACAGAAAAATATGAGATTTCTATTAACTATGCCCAAATTGGAATATTATGGTACAGAGATGAAACCGATAATGATAATGGAATATTCTCTTTTTCAGTCTCTAAAAAATACTATGCAACTTGAGTTGCTCTCCTTCAATAGAAGAAATTTCTTTGGATTTCTTGTCACTGCATCTAAAGATGTAAAACCTGTTTGTTGCAAGTGGGTATTTGTGCAAAAAAGAAATGAGAAAGATGAAATCACACGATATAAAGCCCGACTTTTTGCACAAGGTTTTTCTCAAAGACCTGTAGTTGATTATGAAGAAACATATTCTTCAGTCATGGATGCAATTACATTCATGTACTTAATGAGTTTAACGGCTTCTATGAATTTAGAAATGTACCTTATGGATGTAGTGACAGCATATTTATATAGATCATTAGATAATGATATATACATGAAAATCCCAGAAAGATTTAAGATTCCTGAGGCATTAAACTCTAAGTCTTATAAAATTTGTGCGATTAAATTACAACGATTAGATTAGTGTTTTCTTCTTCTGAGGATTCCTTAATAGAGAATGAAACATATTCTTTAGTCACTCTCGAGATTAAAAAGAACTATTGTGACAAAGCTCAACAGTCTTTTAATATACATGCCCCTTTTTTGTTATCTAGTTTATAATTAATTTATTAGCAGGTCCATTACAGATCCAATGAGAATAAATTTTTGAAAATCATATACATAAAAAAAAAAATAAGGTTTTACTCTATCCTTATTGGTCCATTTAGCATTTAATTTCTAAAAAATAATATTTATTTTTAATTAAACAAAAATGTAATAATATACATTAATTTATATTTTAAGTCCACACTTTACTACTAAATTGTAACTGAAATTACATAAATTATGAATTGACTATTTTTTTCATTCATTTTCATTCAAATACACTATAAATTATAATTGTAACTCCTCTAACTAAATTATTTTAGAAATGTAACTTCCATCCATTGAAATCCTATAAATAAACATTCTCACATCATCATCCACCATATCTCAAATTCTGTGATTATATATTTTGTTAGATTTTTCTTATACTTTGTTCAATTTTATTTCTTTGTTTTTATGTATTTCTTTTTTCCTTCTTTGTCTTCTTATTATTATTAATTTTCAATTGCTTATGTATATAAAATATTTTAGAAATGTAACTTGCATCCCTTGAAATCCTATAAATAACTATTCTCACATCATCATCCACCATATCTCAAATTCTAAATATTTTCTTTGTTTTGTTTATGTTCTTGCATGGGTTCAAAACTCATGGTAAGAGTGTGATTATATATTTTGTTAGATTTATCTTATATTTTGTTCAAGTTTTTTTTTTTTGTTTTTATGTATTTTTTTCCTTCCTTCTTTCTCTTCTTATTATTTTCAATTTTCAATTACAAATGTATAATAAAATTTTGGTGACTGTAACAAACAATTATCGATGCAGATTCAATAACACTAATTTCAATCAAAACCCAACGAGGGAATCAAGATAAAGAAATCATCTTCATTCATGTATATTTATTTTATTTTTAAAGTATGCAATGTTTTAACAAAATTAACTATTATAATAGGATTATTAAATCATAATTTTTAACTCTCTCTTACCTCCAATTTTTTTTTTGAGAATTTGTATACTCATCATTATACTGCAATTTTTGGGATTTTAATTGCATTTCATATGATTTTGTAGGAAATCTATTTAATTGATACTTCAAAAATATTTTTGCAATTTAATTATTAAATGTTTTAGGTAAATTTTGAATATCATAGTAAATTTTATTTTTATCATTAACAATATTTTTTTACATAACTGGTATATTTTTATGATTTGAATAAGTAATGTTAATTATTGATATTTAGGAAATTTGTTTGTTAGATATGTATTTTTAAGGAGAATTTCAAAAATACATATTTTTCAATACTATTTTTCAGAAATACCATTTTAAAAAACTTGATTAAAAAATCTTCTCAGAAAATTCTCATAATTTTATGATTATTATATAAACTAAAATAAAGTAACATAACTAATACAACAACCCGCACATACCTAGTTTGAAATGAACGTATGGATTTATAGGTACTGTTATTTGAGCGAGCTAGCTGATTTAAAAAGTCAAAAAAATATATAAAAAACTTTATCGAATACTCTGTTATTTTAACATATTTCACACAAATTAAAAAAAAACATTAACATATACATATATCACTACAAAAAACATGCTTAGGAGACGTCGGTATTTCTAAATCATTTCTTTAATTGACGCAAAACGTTAAAATGGGACGGTTTTAGCGTCGTCTGGTTAACCGACTTTATATTTTATTATACCAATATTTATTAAGTTTGTGAACCACTCTAACACTTCCAGAAGAAAAAAAATATAACGTCGTTTGTTTAAGTGAAGCAAATATATTTTATGTCACCCAATGTTAAGTCGGTTTAGTAACTAATGCAAAGTTCTTAGAGTCAGTTTATAACCGACGTTTGTTTATTTGAAACATTCCAAAATTTTGATGAATATCATAATATTTCAAAGTTATGTTTTTATGAATCAAAATGTCAAACATTATATTCAGTATTCAGTAATATATACTAGAATTTAACAGGATTACATAACATTTTGACTAGCACCAGATCTTAAAATGGGGTAACACAAAAAATTACATAAAACATAAAGTAATATAGCATCTCAAAATAATATAACATTTTAGAGATACCAATAACCCTTTTGAATATAATTTTTTTAAAAGAAAAATAAGTCCAAATACGCAAGAAAGGTTAAAGAAAAAACCTTTTGTGTCCTTTTTTATTCTCCGTAGCAAACCTTGAAGCAAAAAACCTAAAATAGAGCAGATTCGCGAATTGAATGCCGGCTATTATGAAAAAATAGTTCTCAAGCCTGTTCTTGTTCAAGTCTTTGTCTCCTAACCACGATTTCCCTTCCTTGCGTGTCACGGCATCAATCACATTTATAAGAAGCGTGCATATGTAACTTGCAATCGATGAACTCAAGAAGAAGATCGCTCCCGCAACTGCTCTCATACGCTCGGGCATTCTAACAGTTAGAAACTCCATCAGAGCCACTGCTGAAAACGCTTCCGTTAAACCCGCGAGAGCAAACTGAGGAAGGAGCATTAAAATAGAAACCGGCGACACGAATGAGCCATTCTTTAGAGCGGAAGCTCTTCGCTTCTTTTCTTGGAATGCCGCGACAATCATACAAGTGATTCCCATTATGATACCTAATACAACCAACAAATGTGAGAAACTAAAACAGAAACGAAAAGAAAGACATTGTATCACTCCTATCTACTATATCTAAACCTATAATTTTGTAAATATTTTAACAAAAAAAAGAGAGGCAATTAATACCTATCTCGATTCTTTGTTTCATTGTTAACCGCTTTTTCCGCCCCGTGATACGTTTCACTATTGGTATGATAACACACTCGTAAAGTGAAATCCAAATGGCAAGAGTGATCATGGAGACGAGGTTCATCCATCCTGCAGGGACTTGGAATTTATGTGGTCCGAATGTTTTATCCATTTGCATAGCTTGAAGGATTCCGTAAATGTTTTGTTGGTCAGTCAGCATGAAACATGCGATCCCCGTGACCCATACAGGTAAAATTGCGGTCACACATTTGATGTTTTTCACTTGCTGCATAGTACATAATCTCCATTTATACTTCGCCTTACCATCTTCATTTAACTCGTTCGGATTAGTTACCACCGATGCTTTGTCAACAAACCTTAACCTGTCACACCGAAACATCTAACAAAGATTAGAGATTTTACATATTACACTTATACTAAAATTTAACCACGGGTCAATTATTTAATTTTATATATAATAATGTTAGATTTTTAGATATTTAATTTAGTAATAAAATGACCAATTTTTAAGTTTTAGTCTTTTTATATTTTAACCTGTGGCACCATTATTCTTAAAATATTATAATTTTTATCAGGATAAAACACTATGAATAATTACTATTTGTATAATGTATAATTAATAAGAATAATATTTTGTATTTATTTAAGAGAATACTATTATTTTTTGTATAATGTATAACTATTTAGTTTAATTGATTGTTAATTTTTAACTAAGACATATAATATCTAAGGTATACAATTTAACAATTGGTTTTTTCTTTTATTTTTATTTTTGGACACATATATAGGAAACAAATTTGCTATTAATAAGGAATTTAGGTAGAATTAATTAGTTTCTATAAAAAAAATTTGATTTTGTCAATTTATCATATTTCACTTATTGCTTTTAGTCCAATTTTGTAGGGACTAAAATTGTAAATAAAAATTTAAATAACCATAACTAAAAAGGTAAAACACAAAATGTACTTAAAAAATGTTAATGTAGATATTAATGTAATTGTTTAAACCTTCAAATTCCAAGCACTATAAAGTGAGACACAATTCTTATTTTTCAAATATAATAATTTCGCTTCTTATATAGTAATATTTTATTGACAAAAAGAAAAAGAAAATTTTAGAATTGTAATGGCAAAATATCGAGCATAAAACAAGGTTTCTTTTTTTTGACAACAAAAAGGTTTCTGATAAAAAATTTGTTTAAACTGTAACCGCAAATATCAAAGATAAACCAAAGTTCCTAATTATGTTTTCGTCTTAGCCATATAATATCGCCAAGTGTTTCTTGAAGAAACTTTCTTCGTTTGGAAATACCAATAATTCTGCAAATTTACATTAATAATTTTTTTTTGGTCTAAAATAATTGATTTAGAAAGAAAAAAAATATTTCAGAAGATAAAAATTACTACTTATAAAATTTTATATATTAAAAGTATAATTTTAATTTATTCTAGAAGCAAATAAATAATCTAATTAATGTAACGAACTAACCTATGTTTGTCTCGGACCAAAGTGGTGGATGATCCATCATCAGAAGGGCCTACGTAGAACGTTATTTCTGCTCCAGGTTTCACCTTACGTTTCTTACAAGCCGCAACAACAACCTTAACAATGTCTGCGAACACACTGCCCTCAGGTTTTGCACAAATGTAAGAGTGCTGACCGATGAGGAAGGTGGTGATAGAGAGTGCCAAACAAGCCGTGGGGATCACAAAACCAATGCCCCAACTGATATTAGTCTGTATATAAACGACACCTGTCAGTGCAATAACTAGAGCTACAGTGAAGGAGAAGTACCACCAGTTAAAGAACGTTTCAAGCTGAGCTTTGCCTTTTTTAGTGCTTGTATCGAATTGATCTGTTCCAAATGCGATGTTGCACGGTCTGATTCCTCCTGCTCCAATGGCTAGTAAACCTAGACCGGAGAAAAGAACCCCAAGCTGCCATTTCGTGGGCTGGTTTGAACAATTCGATGGATCGTTGCAAGCCTCCGGTCTTAATCGTGGGAGAGCCGCAGTTAGAGCAATTATTCCCATTCCCTATCATAGAAAAAATGTTCAATAAAACCACAAAGCTTATCCTAAAAGTTCCTTAGTCTTAACATAGAACAAAAGTGCTCTACCCACTAGAGCAAACACTTAACCACACACTTTTGGTCCCTGCTTTTTACGGTGTTGAAAATGAAGAGAGAGGAAGGGAAAATTACGATGAAGGAGGCTATGGAACCAATGAGAAGAGTCCAAAATCTTCCGAGGTAAGCATCAGAGACAAAAGCACCGGCGAGACTAAGAACGTTGCAAGAACCAAAGCAAATGTTGATGACATTCACGAAGAAGACACCACCGAGATTGTATTTTGTTGTGAGATACACTTGTAGATTCCCTATTAAGCTCATTGACGCCAGCTTCTCAAACGACTCATTTGCTTCATAAACCCCAAATAAAAATATTTTACTTAAGTATAAAACCCAAAGAAAAAGAATATCAAATAATGAAGAAGGTAAAAAACGAACCAATAATGTACTTGATAGCTCTCCATCCTCCTTTCTCCTTCTTAATAAGAGCACGTGATGATGGAGATGAAGAAGATTCAATGTCCATTTTTTTGTTCTTAGGTTTTGAGAAGAAATGAAAAATACTTTTGATGGTGTTTATAGATTTGTTGCAGAGAGAAGAAGTAAAAGGAAAAAGTCAATCATCACACAGTGTGTATGTAACTATGTTCAAGCTGATTACTAGGGAATAGGGATTGGTTTCTGAGTTTGTTATAGATATTACTGAAATTATGTAGTGTTATCGAAAGTCAAAAATGGGGCTTAGGTTTCGTAACCCCTATCCTAATTTTACTTCTATTAAAATAATTATCTTATAATTAATTTGATAAATTTGGAGCTGTAATACACTTACGTGGATTAAATTATTGAAAAAAGTAGCAATAAAATGACAGAAATAAATTTATCATCAGTACAATAAATGTTTTTCTCTTCACGAGACACGTAAATCAGGTTTTTTCAGCACTTCCAAATGCCACACCTCCTCAAACTTGACATCTAATAAAAACATTTTGATTGGTACACATCGTACGTATAACTTAAAAAAATATATTTGTTTAGCTGTAATTCAATAAATAAAAAATAAAATCCGAGATGCTATTATAGATTTCACAGGTTTAAACGCAGCAGTTACGACTATAAGAGTTTACACAGAAGCATGCGATTACAGTTTAAACAGTATTAAACTTTTAGTGAATGATTTAACAGTTAAAAAATATATATATATATATATATATATATATATATATATATATATATATATATATATATATTTTTGACAACAAAAGATTAGCTCGTATAAACCAATTAATAGAAAAATCGTTTATAAACAAAATAGGTTGCGGAGAGGTACGCGCCTGACGTGCCAAAGAATCCGCACTTACATTTGCATTTCTTGAAATGAAAGATAAAGAGAAAGAAGAGAACTCCTCCCTATCAATCTTTATATCGTCAAGTTACGTCTTGAAAGCCGACCAGTCATGTGGAGAAGACACCATCTTCACCAAATTTGAGCAATCTGTATAAAAAGCCACATCCCGATAATCATGTCCAATCATGCACCGCATAGCCGAAACAAAAGCTTCGACTTCAGCGTGTAATCGAGAAAGACTTCGTCGGAAATTGGTGGCTCCCCTCATTGGTATCGGATTTTGAAAGGATGAACACACCCATCCTGCACCTACAAAGGCATCGCCAGCCTTCCAAGATCCATCGACGAAACTCCGATAACCTGTAAACAAAATAGGAAGGTGACTCATGGGCCCCCTTACCCGAGCCCTAGAGTCAATGGGGATAATGGAAGAATCCTCCTCCACATCTGACACTTTTGCCTGCAACCATGTACCCGCCTCCCCAACCGCAACTCTAAAACATCCTCCGGTTTTTCTACCTGGTTCTCGTAAAGACGAGCATTCCTCGCCTTCCAGAGATACCACATGAGTCATGGGAAAGCCTCCACCTGAGACCCCAGATTAGATTTACCCAAAAAGTGGTCCATATTAGTGTACACCGAGTCCGTTGGGAACAAAACTTGGCCAACCGGTACCTGAGTTAAGGCCCAAGCCTGACGGGCAGGTGGGCACCAAAAAGAGCATGATGAATGGTTTCCTCTTCCGCCCCACATCTAGCACATCCCGAATCCCAATATATTCCCCGCTTCCTCAAATTTGCCGATACCGATATACAACCTCACAAAACTTGCCACATAAAATGCTACAGTTTTGGTGGACAGGACACCCTCCAAACAGCCGCCAGGAGGGGAGTAATATCTGGGCCATATCGAATAACCTGGATGATTCGCTGTTTGACAGCACGCTCCGTTTCATACCCTGATTTGACAGTATATTTCCACAATTTCGTAAAGTGCCAACCAAGAGAGTCTGCCATCTGAGTGCTACCCAAAGGTATAACCCTAATCAGTGCCACGTCTTCCAAATCAAAATGCGCTAGAAGCATATCCATACGCCATGAATTTGTTCCATAATCAATTAAATGAGAAATTTTTAACGAAGGGTCCTTAAGAGGTCCCTTGCTCAAAGCTGGTCTTGGGGATTGAGTCGGTACCCATGGATCAGTCCATATAGAAATGGACTCTCCAGAACCAACCCGTTTAATAAGCCCTTTGTTTATCAAAGATCTAGCTGAGACTATACTCCGCCACCCATACGATGGAGAGTATGATCGGATCAGGTCCATAGGATCCGAATTCTGATAATACCGGTCCCTCAAAACCCTAGCAAAAAGGGATTTCGGCGCCTCGATCAACCGCCACAATTGTTTTGCCAACAATGCATAGTTAAAATCATCAACATTCTTAAAACCCCATCCCCCAACTGCGTACTCCCACAAAGCTTCTCCCAGGCTAACTAGTGTAGTCCCCCATACTGGCCCGAACTCAACCAAAAATTCGCCACTGCACTAGTAAGCTTAGACGTAACTGTTTTTGGTAACCGGAAGCAAGACATAACAAATGTCGGAACCGCAGTAGCCACAGACTTTATCATTACCTCTTTACCCCCTCTGGATAACTGTTTTGTCGTCCATCCCGTCGTCCAACTCTGAAGTCTATCCCGGACAAAAGAGAAAATCTTCATTTTGGACCCTCCCAAGCTCTTAGGAATCCCTAAGTAAGAACCCATACCACCCAGATTCGAAATTCCAAGTACCCCATGCATCTCCCTTCTTGTATCCTCATCAACAGATGCCCAAATTGAACCGAAGATTTATCGAAATTAATCTGTGTCCCGAGACCGCCTCATACTTTTCTAAAATATCCAAAATAACCCCACATTGATCTCTATCCACCTTACAGAAAAAGACTATCATCCGCAAATAGTAAATGTGTTACTGGCGAACACCGATAAGCGACCTTAATACCCGTGATCTGCTTGTCCATTTCTGCCTTGTTAATTTGAGCAATTAGCACTTCCGTACACAGGATAAACAAATAGGGAGAAAGAGGATCTCCCTCCCGCAAACCTCTTTTCGGGACTATCAACCCATTAGGTTGTCCATTTTTTATTAGGGAAATAAGGACTTTGTACTCAACCGAAGTAATACAAAACAAAATCCATGAGATCCTTTTTTCCGCAAAACCCATTTTCCGTAGTAGAGCCTCAACAAATCCTCACTCGACCCTATCATAGGCCTTACTCATGTCCGTTTTAATGGCCATAAACTTTCCTTTACAGGACGGATTTGTTCGGAGACCATGAAACATCTCTTGGGCAATCAAAATATTGTCTGAGATCAAGCGCCCGAGAACAAAGGCTTATTGCGTCTCTGAAATAAGGCTTGGTAAAACTGTTTTCAACCGTTGACACAAGATCTTTGAAATAATCTTATACCCCACATTACACAGACTAATTGGGCGTAACTCCGCCATTTGGGTCGGCCTTGCGACCTTTGGGATGAGGCAAATGTCCGTGCGATTAAGATTCTTATCGAAAACTCCCTCCTCAAAAAACTGATTAACCATAGAAACCAAATCCGTCTTAACAACATGTCATGCCTTCTATAAAAACAAAGCAGTCATTCCATCCGCCCCGGAGCCTTATCCGGGTGTATCATGAACAGGGCCGTTTGTACCTGCCTCCGTTGTCGGGGCCGTTAACCGCTCATTTAACTCCTCTGTAATTACCAATTATACCTCACGTAAAGCCTCCTCGAAAGTAGCTGGATTAATTGAAGTAAACAAATCCTCAAAATATGATACAGCAGTAGTGCAAATATCCTCATCCTTCGTCGACCAGACATGATTCTTATCATACAAACCACTAATCTGATTACGCGCCCGCCTTTGCTTGGTTTGAGCATGAAAATATTGTGTGTTCTTATCCCCCACGCGCATCCACTTATTCCGACTCTTTTGATACCAGTAAATCTCCTCATCACGATAGGCCTCCCGCAACCGAGAGCTCAGATCATAAATTACACTCGGAGGACTCGCAACATCTGCCTGAGCAATCTCCAATTTCTGTTTAAGATCCTCAATCGTGTCCCTAACGACCGGAACCTTTGATTTACGCCACTGAGAAATGGCGCGTCTACAATTCCCAATTTTGGTCAGAAGATTAGGGTATTCCTGATCATTATCTCCACGCCACCCATTCGAGATTGTGTATCCACCGTCGATCAAACATGAAGCACTGTCGCCCCTGCAATCGCTTGGCACCAATACTGACCTCCAGAGGTTTATGATAAGAAGCAATCATTGGCAAGTATTCTGTAACCGTATCTGGAAGCAGATCATGCCAGTCCTCCGTTCCTAAAGCACTGTCCAGGTGGCACCGAATTGGTTTCTTATCCCGCCAGCCCCGCCAAGACAAAAAGTCACCGAGATAAGGAAATTCCAAGAAACCACAATCTTGAATCATCCCGTTAAAAGACTGAAACGAGGAAGCATGGCGCAACTTACCCCCTCGTTTTTGATGAATCCCTGACAATTCATTAAAATCACCCACCACCAACCAAGGTGTGGACCTTGAAGAACTAATCAACAATAGTTTTTCCCAAACCACCTCACGATTTTTGGGAACAGGATCCCCATACACAAAAGTTATGTGAAAAACCCGTCCATTATGAACTGCCTCAATATCAATTAGTCTGTTTGTGACCAATAAAATTGAAATATTAAAATCATCCTTATTATAAATAAGGCCAAGCCTCCACTACAACCAATAGGTTCCACCGTTTTCAAAATTTTATAACCAAAATGACAAACAAATTGTTCCATAAAAATATAAGATTGTTTTGTTTTCATAAGATGTCCGATAGTAGCCTTATTTCCGAACCCCTGACAATTCCAACTTAGAATATTCATTTTAAAATGTTTGGTTTAGGTGGTTTTGCCCCACCGTGACCACCCACAGCGCCTTCCTGAGCCTTCAGGGTAGTTCCGCTTACACCAGGATCCTGAACACTGGAAGGAGGTCTCCGCCGTGGTGACAAGAGCATGTTAGCATTCCGCTTTTTAGTAGAGATCCCTCTTAGCACCAAGGCACCTTTCCCCTTCCTCCCTTTGCCTCCCATCACCACCTTGCTAGACCCTCCTTGAGAAACATCTGCACTCACAATAACCACATCACCACCTTGATCTCCGGTAGCCGCTTGCCCACCTAGTAATGGATCAACTAGCATTTCCTCCAAACAAGAGTCCTCCACCTCCATATCCGCTTCCTCCCCATCTATTCCCGTAGACACCTCTGCATCGACTGCTTCACCCACCGAAATGCTCCCCATGGCATGACCAATAGTAGCAGCGGTGTCAACCTTGCCCCCGCCATTTGAATTCGATAGCAACAACTCCTGAGACAAGCCACTCTGCTCGAAACCCTCTCCTGCCTTCAAGACCACATCACCCTCCCTGTTCGCCTCCACTTCACCCACAACAATGACTAGTGTTGGATCCAATTTCTGCACGCCAATCTCCTCCACCAGAATCTCCGAGTTTGCCACCACTTGCCCATCCGTTGATCCGGAATCAATTGGTACATCCGCTTCCTCCACAACCTCCTCTTTTTCCTCCATTATTTGACCTTCTTCTACCAGATCAGAACCGGGACCATCATTACCCAAGTGTTCCTAAAACAAAGCCTTTTTCGCAGACTTTTGCTTCCTTTCCTCTTTCACCGGTGCTCTTACCTCAACAGCAGCCAATGGCAAAACATGTTCAGGACGCTGACGTGGCGGTCCCCTTGCAGCACCAGATTTCCCCGTTGATCATGAGCACCTCCTAGACTGGAAGAACCCTTTGAATAGCCTTTCTGCCAAGACGGGACCCCCGAGCCGTAGTCTGACCTTGAACGAGCACCTTGATAACTCTCTAATTTACATGTTTTTAGCATCCTTTTTTGTCCATATTTTGCATTGTTCATACCTCTAACTTAGCATTTTTAGGTCATTTACTGTAGGAATTCACTTTTAGAGCATTTAGGGTGTTGCATTTCTGCATTTGCATATTTTGGATGAAAACAGGTGCTAAAGAGCCAAAAATGGGGAAAAACAAGGATAACTCGAGCATGTACCCGAAGGAGCCATCGAGCTGCAAGAACAAGTCCGAACCCCAACACGATCGAGGAGGATCCAAGAGCATGAAGAGCAACCCGAAGATCCACCCGAGGAGTAACCCGACTTCACCCTCGTGTACCCCATCGAGTAGATCATCGGGCAGGTCTGGGAAGCTAGGTCAAATGGGTTTCCATATATAAACCCCCTCTTCCCCTAGCTTGCAAAGGAGCACGCCGCAGACCCTCAAACCAGAGAGCGAGAGCTCCTGTGAGAGAACTGGGCGACTCAACATTTTTCTTATTGTTTTGCATTTTTATTTTGTAGTTTTCTTAGATTTCTATCCTTTACTTTCTCTACTCTACTCTATCTTTTAATACAATGTCATTTTCATTCATTTTGATTGCTTTGTTATTCGCTTCTATGTCCGAGTAGTGTAGTAAAGTTTCTAGGGATGGGATAGATGATTTTGTGTTCTTGATCGGTTAGGATGCTTTAGTTGATTGTAAATGATTGATAGATTTCCTTCTAGATTGGTGCTCTTAATGCTGTCAACAGACCGAAAGGTTGAGATTAGATCTAGGGCGTTTAAAAATGCTATAGGCCGAAAGGAGTAGATAAAATGCTTGATTTAGCCAATGCTAGAGGTTTACTTAACTCTGAGTAACAAAATTAGATGAGTTTAAGTCTACTGACAATAATGAATCGTTCTTAATGCCTGCTTGTTCATATTGCTAGTGCGACAGTGTGGTAATGTGTTCAAGGTTGATTGTTGCTAGTGCGAAAGTGTGGTGACAAGGTCTTAGAGGTTCATTGTCTAGGAAATAATTGTTTGAGGCATGTAAGGCATCCGTACTGGTATAGAACACTTATGATTCGATTACCCCCATCCTTAGGAACTTTCGTATTTTATTTATTTGCATTTCTTTCACTTACTCGACTACTTACCCGATCAGGCACACGATAACCTGTATCGAGTAATACCTCAAGTTGTTCATATCTCACTTGCATACTCGATCACCCCACTCGATCTTGTACTCGATTGCTTGCATCGAGTGCTTAGGTCGTGTGGTTTATTTGTTTATATTCTTTTACTTTATTTATTTTAGGAATCGTTAGAGCCAAAACCCTAATTGCTTGGCTTGACTTGCATTGTTCAGATCATATCCTTCCTGCTAGCAATACACAACCATTTGGATTGATAACCCTTTGTACTACAATTGCATAGGGGATTGATACCCTGGGTGAAAACCTGTCTATCACACCTCCATACTGACCACCCCTCTTGAGACACACGTTTGGTTAAAGGGCAAACCTCCTCATCATGACAAAGACTGAAACAGCGCTTGCACCAACCATAAAGCTTCTCATAGAACAGCTTGACCACCGTGACCTCCCCATTGAAAAATTCAATATCCATGTCAAAACAAAGTGGCTTAAGCCCATCAATGGTGACTTGGATCTTACCTATATCAATATCGACAGCTTTGACCACCCCCAACGCCGAACCAATGTCTCGAAACGTCGGTTCTGCCCAAAACTGAATGGGAACATCAGAAATTCGAATACAGAACTTGAGAGAAGATGGATACGCTAGATCCACCACTGGCGTCCACCTCACCATAGACACCATCCAAGAGTCAAAATGGAAGGGTTCCATTGACAAAACCTCAACAATATCAGCCTCCTCATCAAAGTAAAACTGAAATTTACCTGACCCCAGATCAGCACCTGCAACCCTCCCCTCCACTTGCCAAATATGCGGCAACATCAACAGCAATGACTTCATATCTTGCATCTGTGGGTTAAAACACCTCCCCACAACAGTCTTGGAATATCCCGCAATCAGTGCAGAGTTATCAAAATAGGAGATTTTGATCTTGCGTCTCGGCTGAGACTCACCCACTATTTGTCCAGCTAACCCCTTCCCCAATAAACCAGACTGTGACATTGCTACCCCAGAACACCCACCCGAAAAAGCAGAATAGATAGAAAACATAGCCAAAATAAGAGAGAAAGGAAAGCAAACAAGAGAGAATTGCCTCATCTCAAAGGCTCCCACGAAACCTTTATATAGCGAGCAACACCTTAGAATCATTCCTAGCAGGGGAATTAAATGAGAAAGATCCACCTGTGTAGTTCCAAAAAAGCCAGTAGAATTTCCAAGAAAGGAAAAAGGATACATGCCATTCAATAAAGATACAAAATCCACACCCTGAACCTGGAACCATACCATAGCCAGAATCCCAAATCCTATATCTCGTCTCCTCCACCTCGGAGTAAATGCTAGGAATCCCATTTCAAATCTCATGCTCAAATCAGATCGCAACCTAAGATGCTCCAATCGCTGAGACATCTCCATCCCAGATCCAAAAAGGGAAAGCAAATAGCATAAAAGCCTAACCATTAAACACCCCTTCATCAGAGATACGCTCACCTCCCACTGAGTTTCCGATCCCAAAACAACAGAAACAGGATTCGGGCCCCACCACACCAGATCCACCTTGCCAAACCACATTCGCACAAAAATGGAAATAGAAACCCACAAATCCGAAACATTCCAGAGGAATCCGATTCCAGATTAGAGACAATAAAACCATAATCCTCCGGATCTGTCCGCGAAATCCCAAGTAATCCAGATCGGAAGATTCGCCATATCAAATCCCCATCACTCGGAATCAAGACTTGCCAAATAAAACCTCCGAAAAACCTTCGCCAATCCACTCTAGAAACGAAAGAGATCTCCAGTATTAACACATAGAACCTAAGATACCTTCAATTGTCTAAGAAAAAACCCTAATTTCTCTGATTGCCGCAAAATGTGTAAAGAAGTTCGAGAGTTGACAATTGGCCATTCGGCCGGTTAAAATATATTGTTTGCAGAAGATTTATGCTTTTTGTATAACTATTTATTATGTTTTAAATTCATTTTTAATTAATTAATGCTTATAATTTATGAAAATATTAAATGATAATATTTGAAATATTAATTTCATATAGTTATGAAAAATGTGTATGAAAAATGATTTCATTTTTTTTCTTAATTTTATATATGTAAAAACTTTCAAAATCAAGTTTTTAGGAATAGAGGAAATATATAATAGAGATATAAAAAATTTGTTTTTTTTCAAAATGTTAGCTTTCGTTTTTTTAAAAAAAAAATCCTTATAAAAAACACTCTTTTATTCCTTCTTTGTTATATCACAAGCGCCTTTGATAAGAACAATATTCTGATATTCATAATATATTTCTTTTTCTCAAAGAGCCTTCTTATAAATTACTTCACACCACTTAGAATAATCTTGGGCTCAAATCGAAGGATTTCTTGATCCACAAGTAACTTCGACATCTCCTCCTCCGGTAAAGTAACCGATACAACCCTCCCAAACCCTTTCTCCGGGGACGGCATCACCATAATCACCCCTTCTCCACCAACGTTTCCGATCCGGTAACTTACATGCACAGGCCTAACACCGTCCTCAAACACAGCGTCGTACATCATCGGGTCTCCTTCAACGATCATATGCTCCATATTCACAATCGTCAAATCTCTACCGTACATCAGCTCTTGTTCCCCAACCCGGTTTAGATCAGACCTGATTTTCTCCACGGTTAGGTTCGTCACGTGGTCGTTTATCAAACGTGCAACATGTACAATCCCCTGATCAGCCACGTTAGTCATCTCTAGAGACGAAAAGTTTAAAGCGTTTCCGAAGAAGCCATAAGGAAGTGGATTAGGCAAAAGCCTCCTGAAGTCCACACACATACACACTCGATCATGGCTCTTGCGCTTTACTAGAGCGACACGTGTCCAGAAAAGAGCGGCAAACACATCTAACGGTGAGGCTTTGGGGAATATACCCTCTTCTTCGACATATTTCTTGAAGGCGGAGCTAGAGAAACGAAACGTTGCGGTGGCTGTTTTTGTTGAAATGGGCTCAGAAATGGACGCACTGTTGGGTTTAACGGCGTCAGTATCATCAGTTAAGATGGAGGGTAGTGGTGAGAAGGACGGAGGATGGACGAGACATCGACGGCGTTGGGCTTCTGTCCATGATTTTAAGAGAACAGTAAGTGTTGTTGCGTCTGCTTGCCTGTGTGGGCAGCTTAGGCCTATTGCTACTCCTCCCCCTTCAAATTCGTTTATCTGCCAAAATCGTTACAAAAAATTTAAAAATATCAAAGGCTGGGAAATCAATAGTATTCGGTTTTTGGTTCGATATAGAGATTACGAAGTTATTGTGCAAAATAAGCCGTAACTTATATACATATCTTTGATTGTACATAAATCTCGGTTGATAAACCAGGCCATACTTATAACATCTAAGCATTTTATCAGCACAAATAACTTCTAAGATTTAAACTTACCAAATTCATGATATAGAAGTACAATTTACCAACAAAAACTTTGGCTCCCAAGATCCAAAAATTACTTTGAATTTAGTCAATTTACCAAAATATACCTAAAATACTTAAAAACTGAAATTTTACCTAAAAACCAAAACAAATTTATAGTTTTATAATAATTACTATTCTTTTATCACCCTAAACCAAAATGAAACCAGACAGAACCTAGATTATGTTTGGTGAAAACTGACAGAACTTTCTCAATCCAATTTTTAGAAGTTCCAAACCGAAACAAACTGATGAACTTAGACAAACAAACTTATACTATATTATGTGTAAATGAACCTGTAGACGAAACGGTGCCCAAGTACTCGGATCTTCTGGCATATCTTCCCAAGCCGTTAAATCACTTTCATCATGTCCATCGGCTGATCTTAGCCATTCATCAATACCAACACAGACTTTGGCTTTCAAGGTTCGCAGTCCGGCGTCGTTACACTTCACCTCCAAGATCCCGTCCGGGGTTTTAGCGACCCGACCAACAACAGGCGGGTACATAGAGAGGAGCTCAGACAACGAGATCCGGACGGAGTCGAGGTCAAAGGACCCGAATGGACTACGAGGGTAGTAAACGATGACGTGGAGAGTGTGTCGACTCATGGCGTTGTCTAAAGTGGTAAACGGGTGTACCCGACCAGATCTAGATGGCTTGCTGGATACCGCAGTTAGCATTGACTTGACTTCGACCCGGTTCTCTTGGACGATACCCATTTTTATTTAGAAAAAGTTAGACAAAACTAAAAGAGACTGTGTATATTGGTCTGAGTGTGTCTATGAGAAATTTAGAAACACATCTTATATATAAAGAAAACAAAAGATGAACATTTCAGTTTACTAGAAAATAAAAATCTGTACGTGATAAAGGTAAGAGAATAATGTGTAAAGTTTGTTGAGGTGCATTGATCATTGATGGAGGGGGTGATAATGCTGGTGCCTGCTAGTAGTTGTACTTGTACCTTGTTATCCAATAAAAACTCACCTCACCATTAATGTATATATACAAAAAGTCAAAAACTATGAAAAATGAAAAAGTCACCGATCGATTTAATGGGTTCTCATAACGCAGTGGGCCTCACAAATATAGGTGGAACATAGGACCGGTTCTATTAATGACGACTGACGAGGATGTGTTCTCATACCCCATGATATTATGACATTGAAAAGTTATTACTTGAAATCCAATCCTTGTCGTGGGAATCCTATAGCCTCTTTCCTCGGGATAAAGAAAACTTGAAATTATATTTGGACATTTGTATATGTCATTCTAAAGCATCTCCAACCGTAACACGATTTTAATGTTGAAATAACATTATATTTGGTGTAGTTTTAAATTTTAACGCTAGAACAGTTTTCTTCTCCAACTACACCACCAATTATTAGACTGAAAATAATATTCTTTTAGTATTAGAGGTTACCCCGTGCTACGCGCGGGTTAATTTTTACTTTTGTTTTACAATTAAACCTCATATATTGAATTATTGAAAAAAAACTCCAACCGACACTCTAGTTGTAACACCCCGACCGCCACCGTTTAGTGGACCCCATGTCCAATCCAGTCTATGGGCCCATTTTTTTTAATGGGCCTTATCTCTTCTCATTAGGTCCGTGAGCCCATCCATATTCGTCGGCTTTAAAGACTTGTTACCGTCCCTACAAATCACCACATGATCTTTTTCTGTGTTTTGTCCTCACTCGCACAGTTCCGACAATCACTTCCCGGAAAGTCACCCATCCTGAGACTACTCCAGCATAAGCACGCTTAATTGTGGAGTTCTCTCAGGATCCTTGACCGAAAAGATAAGCTCACTTTAGTGACATAGGTGGTCAAATCAATTCTTTTAAACCTCTCCGCAAGTCGTTGAAATCGGGGTGTCACAATTCACCCCCACTAACAGATCGCAACGTCCTCGTTGCTCATCAAAACCGTCACCCCCGATAGTGTGAGCCAACTCGACTCCACACTTATCTGGGTTCGGCTCTGATACAACTTGTAACGCCCCGACCGCCACCTCTTAGTGGGTCCCACGTCCAATCCCAGTCCATGGGCCCACCTTCCTTAATGGGCCTCACATGCTCTCATTAGGCATGTGAGCCCATACATATCCGACGACTGGTTTGCTACATCTGAGAGGCTTTAAAGACTTGTTACCATCCCTACAATCACTTTCCGGAAAGTCACCCATCCTGAGACTACTCCAGCATAAGCACGCTTAACTGTGGAGTTCTCTCAGGACCCTTGACCAAAAAAAATAAGTGCACTTTGGTGACATAGGTGACCAAATCAAGTCTTTTAAACCTCTCCGCAAGTCTTTGAAACTGGAGTGTCACATCATTACTAAAAGCAAACCTTGATGTTTAATTACTCTTGTTTAATTTATTAAATAACGAAATGTAGAAAAGATTAAAATATCTCCCTATTCTACAATTAGAATGTGTTGTTTTGGGATGCTACCAATTTGTAATACATATACGGTGAAATTTGAAATTTGTATTGTCTTCTTTTTATATGGCTTGTATAAGTCTTTCCTTTGCACATGAAACGACAAGTGATTTTCTTCCCTTTGCCTGCTGGTTTCTCCCAACATCAGAAGTTGTTTTACTTTTGTTGTTGTATTTCCTATCAACATTAGACCAGTAATGTTAAAACCCAATCAAACCCCATTTAGTGGCTTTTATTTACTTAGTGAATAAATATTTTGATAGAGAGGAAGTTTTTAATATACAGTAGGTGAGATAGGTGTGGTGTGGATTAGGTACTTGATTTACATTTTCGTCTAGAAAGAGACATTTAAAACTGAGTAAGAGATTGTTTCTACTAAAGTATGGAGCTTCCCAAAAACAATCATATTTTTACCGGTGGTCATCGTTAGAGAGGAACTCTATAGTAGAGTAGAGAGCAATTTTTTAGGTTGTAACATTTTCAAAAGCGTAGTTAGTGTGTGGGGTGGGGATGTTGCTTCCCAGTAGATTGAGGAAGAGAGATTATAATAATAATAAAAGTAATCAGAAATTGAATTCTATTGGATTATAATTTTATGGAAAACAGATTACTAATATTTAATTGGAAATGAATAAGAAAGTAACTCAAGAGTAGAGTAAAGAGCAATTTTTTTAGGTTGTAACATTTTTAAAAGCGTAGTTAGTGTGTGGGGTGGTGGTTTTAATCCACACCACACCTATCTCACCTACTGTATATTAAAAACTTCCTCTCTAACTAATTAAAAAAAATATGAGAAGGTTTTTCTAACTACTGTACTAAGGAGATGACATTTGGCTTACTATATTTCTGACACCTGTATTTTTTGTTTGGACCTAATTAACTATAGTTTAAACCTAATTAACTACAGGCCCATAAATCCAAAAAAAAAAAAAAAAACTCATCTACATATCCTTCATTCTTTAATTAGAAACATATGCAACCCCCAAAAAAAACTCATCTACATATCCTTCATTCTTATATCAGTCTGTGGGTGGTTTCATCTTGGAACTTAAATTTGATTAGGTCTCTAACACATCCCCTCTAGATGATTTACCAACATTTAATTAAATTTATAGATTTGAATTCTTGGGTTTAATTTCTGTGTTTGAATCTTCTATAATTTTCACAGGCACAAACGGAATCAATAAGTAATATGGTAGGTAGGTATTATTTAAGTAAATTAGTTTAATTTTTTTAAATTTTTTTTTATATAAAATTAAAATTTTGAGCTTATTTTCTGGAAAATTAAGTAAGATTATGATATGGTTTTGATCTATCTATAATTTTTAGTTCGATTCTCACTAATTATTTCAAACGTTTTGGTATTTTTGAATTACATAAAATTTAGAAGTTTCATATTAGGAATTTCAGAATAAATTATGAACTTAATCAGTTATGTTTTGAAATAATACCATCATTTTGTGCATTGCCTTATACCCACTATTTTCCTCAATTTTCATTTTTGTTTATATTACTTCTCATTTTAAAACTTATTATTTTGAAATACTTGCGAATTTATGATCATTAATATTTGATTTCAATCCCTTCTCCTTCTTAAAGGCTCAAACATTCTATAAAGTTTAGTTTTCTAAAAACAACATATTACCATACAAACACATCCTCTTTCAGACTATTGTGAAAACTAAAATATTTACTTTCTATTCTATCCTCGATTCATCTCCAACGAACAACAAAATACCGGTAATAATAGTATCGTTGTTCGGATCATCCATTATCGGGAAGTTCCTAATTTAGAAGAAATATTGTCTTAGAGATAATCACCTTTTGGGGAGTTCTTTCTTCGACATTGATAAGGGCAAAATCACCTTCATCTTTGTTTTTCCTGTTGAGTGAGTGAAGGCATAACTAAAATTTAAAATTAAATATGAATTACATTTTCTTTTTTTTTTGAACAACAACACAACGGAAATTTTTTTATTTTAATATCTGGCAGAACGTTGTTTCTTTAGTTTGAATAGTACCTTCAAATAGTTAGTACGTACACAAAATAAAATAAAAAAAATATGAAAAGAACTATGAAACAATGGATTGATACACTCCAGACTCATTGAAAACAACACACCGGAGTATTCCCACAGCTTCGGATGGAGGAAAATGTGACATGTGATGGTTCAACCAGATTTTTTCATCTTCAAATTACAGTTTGTGCATGAAATGTAATGCCACCCATTGCACAATACACAACTTCAACCACTTTTGCTTTACACCAAAAACAAAATGTTCCTTAAAAACATCAAGACAATGTTTTAAGTAATAGTAGTAAAAATAAAATAAAAATTGGTCATATTACCTGGCCTCCATCGTTGTTGTCTANCGGATGGAGGAAAATGTGACATGTGATGGTTCAACCAGATTTTTTCATCTTCAAATTACAGTTTGTGCATGAAATGTAATGCCACCCATTGCACAATACACAACTTCAACCACTTTTGCTTTACACCAAAAACAAAATGTTCCTTAAAAACATCAAGACAATGTTTTAAGTAATAGTAGTAAAAATAAAATAAAAATTGGTCATATTACCTGGCCTCCATCGTTGTTGTCTAACGTAAGTCTCTATTTGGTCAATCACGTACAAATCTTTTGGGTCTAAATAAATGTTGTCAACTAAAATTGACGGGACATTACTTGCCTTGAAATAGTTACTAGGGAAAATATTAAAGACTATAAGATTGTTGTTCATTTTAGAAGATTATTGTAAGAATATTAGGAAAAACTGATGTGAAAAGTAAGACAAAAATTGATTTAATTGGAAGCAATATATATTACATGTGGGAGAATGGGGAAAAAACAAATACAGAATTAACCAGATGTATATGAAATATAATACCTTTACCAGAATTGTTGAAGTTAAAAATACATGTGGGTTGACGATGTTGCATTCAAATATAAATAGTCTGCCCAGAATGTAAGAAGTTTGGCATGTGTTTCAATGGCAAGTTTTTCCCAAAGAGA
Organism: Camelina sativa; assembly: GCF_000633955.1. Classification (NCBI taxonomy): domain Eukaryota; kingdom Viridiplantae; phylum Streptophyta; class Magnoliopsida; order Brassicales; family Brassicaceae; genus Camelina; species Camelina sativa. The sequence continues at coordinate 15,055,537 of NC_025697.1, read as the reverse complement.
GACACTGCTTTCCCCGAATCAACAGATCTGCGAACTTAGATAGGCGAGTTGCATGCCTGAAAGCAAGTAAAAAATTAGTTAGAGTGGAAATTTTTAATATATAGTAGGTGAGATAGGTGTGGTGTGGATTAGGTAGTTGATTTACATTTTTGTCTGGAAAAAGACCTTTAAAGCTGAGTAAAAGATTGTTTCTTCTAAAGTATGGAGCTTCCCTAAAACAATCCTATTTCTACCGGTGGTCATCGTTAGAGAGTGACTCTAGAGTAGAGTAGAGAGCAATATTTTAAGGTTGTACCATTTTTAAAATTGTAGTTAGTGTGTGGGGGTGTTGATTCCCAGTAGTGAGGGAAAGAGATTATAATAATAATAAAAGTAATCAGATNCATGTGGGAGAATGGGGAAAAAACAAATACAGAATTAACCAGATGTATATGAAATATAATACCTTTACCAGAATTGTTGAAGTTAAAAATACATGTGGGTTGACGATGTTGCATTCAAATATAAATAGTCTGCCCAGAATGTAAGAAGTTTGGCATGTGTTTCAATGGCAAGTTTTTCCCAAAGAGAGACACTGCTTTCCCCGAATCAACAGATCTGCGAACTTAGATAGGCGAGTTGCATGCCTGAAAGCAAGTAAAAAATTAGTTAGAGTGGAAATTTTTAATATATAGTAGGTGAGATAGGTGTGGTGTGGATTAGGTAGTTGATTTACATTTTTGTCTGGAAAAAGACCTTTAAAGCTGAGTAAAAGATTGTTTCTTCTAAAGTATGGAGCTTCCCTAAAACAATCCTATTTCTACCGGTGGTCATCGTTAGAGAGTGACTCTAGAGTAGAGTAGAGAGCAATATTTTAAGGTTGTACCATTTTTAAAATTGTAGTTAGTGTGTGGGGGTGTTGATTCCCAGTAGTGAGGGAAAGAGATTATAATAATAATAAAAGTAATCAGATATTGAATTATATTGTATAATTTTATGGAAAACAGATTACTAATATTTAATTAGAAATAAATAAGAAAGCAATTATCAAATTACTTATTTTACTTTGATGGCAAGACGTTACGTTTTCAAAAGCAGAATGCAAAACTAAAACTAAATTTGAGCTTCAATTTAAATACCGTATGGGACGAAGAGAAACATAGGGGCATCAAGTTCAGATTCCATTTGTTTGTTTGTTAGGCAATTTTTTTAATTACCAAGGGATTAAGTTGACAATTGTGGCCATATTTAATTAGCAATGGATCTTAAACATTTGTGTATAATAAATTATAAATTGAACTTAATATGAGGACACGTGTCAGCTATATAAAGCGCCAGATGTCATCGTCTAAACAAAGTTTAGAAGAAACCTTCTCTTATTATATATAATAAATAATAGTATTAAACTGAAAATTTTTATTATTATTAAATAGTTTTAAATTTATTAGTTGATATTGTTAAGTCATATTTCTAATGGTTTTTAAAGTCTATTTATATTTAAATCATGAGTCTTTTTATTGAGAATTTGTGTATTTGATACTTTTGAGTCTTTAGAGATTGCTACACACGATTGGTGAAAAGATAGTGTTTTGGAGAAGAAACGGTGTTTTGCTGTAACTGGTCGGTACCATGATGCCACATACTGATTGGTATGTGTGGATATCGGATCCCACACTTGATGCTCTCATTGGTTGAGAAAAGATTAGATATTTAAAAGCAGTGTTCAAGAAAGCGGTCTAGGCGGCCGCCTAGGCGCCGTCTAGGCGCTAGGCGCTCAGCAGACGCCTAGATGACCGCCTAACCCGCTTAAACTTACATACATTTTATTTTAATATTTATTTTTGATTTTTAAATTACATATAATTAAATTATTATGTTTTATATCTATATATGTAATTATAAACATTTATATGTTGTTAATATAACTTAAATAAATATATTTTTCTTACCGTTGTTTATAATTTATAAATTTTTTATTTTTATAACATATATTTTAATATAATTATATATAATGTTTTATGTTGTAAACGCCTAAACCGCCTAAAAATCGTTTAGACTCCGACTAAGTGTTCTAGGCGCTAGGCGTTGGGTCACCGCCCAGATACCGCCTAGCGCTTTCTTGAACACTGTTTAAAAGTAACAAATAATTAAAATACTATAAATAAAGGACAACCTATAAAGAGAACATGAATTTGATAAACAAATTATGTTGTATTAAGCTTTTCCGAGTGTGATCGAATATCCTTTTTGGGAATATAATGCATGGTATTTATACTATAACAAGCAATTAATTTAGACATGAAATGTAATTAGATCTCCATAAATGCGCTTGTTTTGATTCCACAATTACTTTGTAATGCTCGGATTTAAATCGACTTGATTTCCTCCAGATCATCTCCTTCAAGACCCATTTTCGAGCACTTTATCTCATTGACTTCGGTTTCTCCCAGCTTTCTAAGAGTTCGCTAATCTCCCAAGCACCTCGGCCCTTATAAGCTCCACCATCCCCTTTTCGAGTTGTCTTTTTGACACCTCAGGTGACACATGTTACTCTCCTTTTGGTAAAAGGCTTTAATAAAGGATCCGGGTCCAACCTTTGGCCCCAAATTATCGCGAGCTGTCTAGCTTGGAAAACTTAAGCATTAAATGCGGATGCACGCTTTTAATTTATATTCCTTAACTTCTTTAAGTCTTTTCATCACATCTCTTGAACTTGAAGGCTTATAATTTTTTTACGCTTCTGAAATGTGTCAGCATTTATTCATGATTAGATTGATTAGTTTAAAAATTCTAGATTATAACTTTGATAGACTAAAAGTTTATGTTACATGGTTGTTTTGATCGCACCTTATCTTTGGGTGGAAAGGAGTTCTTCTTTCAGTGGAAAGGATGTCTTCCTTAAAGCAGTAGCAATGGCTCAAGTATATGCCATGACTTAATTCAAACTGCTAAAAACCGCTTGTTCAAAAGTAATTAATGTCGTGTCTAACCTTTGGCGGAACTCTTTTGAACACTAAAAGAAGATTTGTTGGTTAAGTTGGAATAAATTACATATAACGAATGATAAAGGAGAATTAAGTTTGAAAGCTTAAAGGGGTTTAATCAGTATTTATTAACAAAACAAGCATGAAGAATTCTTCTCTCCCACATATAACGTCCCTGAACCGTTCTATGACCGGACAAGCAAACAGACAGCTACGAGACGCTACGATAAAAACTGCACCGAGGTGGTTTAGTCGAGGAATAGAAGCTGCCGTTTCCCATCTGGTTTTCCTTTGACACAATTCCACCCACGACAAAGAATGCTTAGGCTTTGCAACCCTTGCAGTCTGGTGTGTTGTGTTAACCCGAACGAGGCCAAATATTAAATTCACTTGTCATGTTTCCCAGAAATCATTTATATTATTTATAGTAAATTATTACAATCAAATAAGTTATCAAAGCCATACTAAGTCGGATCCTTTCCAAGGAATACATATTAGGAAAAATATACTTGTACAAAAACACATAAAACTTCCTATCCGACACCCTATTGTTTGCTCCAAGCTCTAGACTTAACCTAGGCTTCCTGTAAAACAAATATTATCATGAGTAATCTAGTATTACTCAGTGAGCTGGGTACCCTTTCCTAGAATACATTCTGTTTTCCTAACCCTACTACCCTTGTAACACCCGTGAACCAAAAAGTGGAATTTTGGGCGGTTTGTCGATCGACACAGTTAGTGGTGTCGATCGACACAGAGTTTGATCGGGTGTTTGGTTCGATTATAATTTCTCCAGTTTGAATGGTTGGTTTAGGAGAGCCCTAGAACCTAGTTTAAAAGGGAAAGTCGACACACTTACAGAGAGAAAAAGGAGAAGGGGGAGTTTTTCCAAAGAGTGTTCTTGATTTTTTGGAGATTCTTGTCCTTGTTAGTGGTTTTCTTCCTAGAGAATGAGGTTTTAAGGCTAGAGACGTGTGAGAAGGTTTCTGTGGTGCTAGATCTCGTTGTTTAGATAAGGTGATTGCATGACCATAGCTTATCTAAGCTAAGATCTTTGTTTCTTTGATTTTGTGTGATGTGTAATTGTTTTCTTGTGAGTTCTATGCGTTTTTCGTGACTCTTGAGGCTTAGATCTGGTCTTGAGATCGTGTAGGACGAAAGGGAGAAGCTTCGAGACGAGATTTGGAGTTTCTGGTCGTGAAGAAGCGATGCTCTGCATGAGTGTCGATCGACACAAGGCTTGTCTCGGTTGACATTAATGCGAGGATGGCGCGATTGACCTACGAGCATCGATCGATGCCATGTGGAGGTGTTGGTCGATGTAATTAGGGATTTCATGAAATGTCGAGCATGCATCAATCGACACAAGGCGTGTGTTGGTCGACGCAAGGTGTTCGGTGTCGAATGTCGTGTCTCGGTCGACACAACCTTCGCCAGTTGGCAGCGAATGATGATGTCTTGTTTATTGTCTGGATTGTTTTAATTGTTTGTTGACTGTAGCATGAGAGATCTTATTGCTTCTGTGTATAGCCTAGTAGATGGAAGGATTGCCTCACTAAGTTTTTCTGGTAATACTTACGCCTCTCTTTTGTGTTGTGATGCATGTAAGGGCAGAGTGTGCTCGTGGAATCAAGGCTATGAAGAGGAGGATGTTCTAGAGGTTCGGTTTTTTTCTCTGTGTATTAGATAGGATGTTAGAGCGTAACTTAGTTGTCTAGAACGGTTGTTAGGATTGCTAGTTCTATGACTTTGTTATGTTTTGGATTGTTGCTGGAATTGGTTTCATGTTATTCATTATTTGTTATTGGTTTATTGGAATGGTTCATGTGTTTTCCGCTGTTGTTATTGATTGGGGTTAGGTTTCTAGTGAGTATGAGATCACTAGTTAGTAGGATATATAAAAAAAAAAACGGGTCGGGTTGTTTCAGTTTGGTATCAGAGCCAATACGGTTCTAGGTTTGGGTTTAGCTGTGTGCTTTGTGCTGTGGATGTTGGACTGAATTCTTGTGTGTGGCATGGGGTCCTAGAACATCCTCTTCGAGCATGCTTTGTAATTCCACGGTGAGTTGTGTTCTTTGTGTAGTAGGAGTCATTTTGTTTGCTTAGCCTTATGTTCTTGGTGGTAAAGATGGTTAGAGGTGAGGGAACTACTGGTCGTGGACGCGGGCGTCGTCATGGTTGTGGGCGTGGGCGTGGTCCGGGGAAGAGTTCCCAAGGCCAGTGTGAGTGTGACCTAGAGCATGGCCAGTGAGGAGGTGGCAGAGTTGCCGGTTCATCTTAGAGTGCCTAGAGACGTGGCTGGTTGACATGTCTATATTTTGCCTCTCCTTAGCATATATTTATCATGCATTTAGCTAGGATAACTGATTGTTTTGCATCATTTTCTAGTCTTTTCTATACTCTTTGCATGTCTAGGTAGTTTTTGCATCATCATTGCATATATTGTGCATTTCGGAGTATTTCAGGTATTGAGGAGACAATTGGAAGCACATCCAACTGAGCCATGCTCCCCAGCGCATCCGTCTGAGCCATGCTCCCCAGCGNTGTCCGTCCGAGCCATGCTCCCCAGCGTCTGTCCGAGCCATGCTCCCCAGCGTCCGTCCGAGCCATGCTCCCCAGCGTCCGACCGAGCCACTCTCAAGTCACCAGTTGAGTTGCACCGTCTCTCGAGCAAGTCTCATCCGCTCGATCGAGCCACTCCGTTCGAGCCGTTCCACTCGAATGGGATTTAGCTTTCGACGTCTTCACCAAAGTTGTAGAATTGAGTCATCTTTCCAATGCCGTTTATTTCAAACCAATCGAAGGTGTTGTTAAAGAGTTATCACCCAGCTCGAGCCACTTTCACCGACCACGCTCGAGCCAATTTCACTCACACCATTCGAGCCACTTTCATATACCAATCGAGGACTGGACGCACACCGACTCGTTCGAACATGTCAGGAAGACGTTCCGTCTTACACGTTTTAGGAGATTCCCAAACCGACTCTTCACCTTGTCGTTTTAAGTTTTAGGGATTGACATGTTTTTACTATAAATACGTTTTGTTAAGTCTTGGCTGGGGAACATCTTATCATTTATTCTTGTATTGTTTTCTTTCCGAGAAGGTTTTTACCGTAGCCACCAAAAAACGTTCTCAGACTTTGTATTCCGACACCTTTGAGTTTATTCAGTATTTTCATTTGATTCCTTATACAAAGTTGTTCATCTTATTTTTTATCTACCTAATAATGCTTGTTTCAATGTTTTTTTTGTGTTTGCGTCCTTGATAATGATTTTCGGATCTGAGTAGTGTAGTAGTCCTTGAGGATGGGATAGATTAGGTGGAGGATCTTAGGATGTAGAGTGTTTAAGCTTTGATTTTATTGATTCCCTTCTGGACTAGTGTTAGAAATGCTAGTTTCTCTCTGATCAATTGGAACTAGGTTCGAGACATTTCCACACCCAAAAGGTGTTTGATGAAATGTCTGACCAACTAGTGCCAGAGACTTACGTTCCTAGCCTAAGAGATTAGTTGTCTAGGATGTTTGTTGACATGAACGAACTTGTTTGTCATGCCTGCTCAACCATGTTTCTCTAGCGAGAGCTGGGTATGGAAGTGGTTGAGTCTGAGTAGCTTTTGCCAAGAGATTGGATTAGCTAAGTTGTGATGTTCATTGTTTAGGGATGGATCGCTTGTGGCATGTTAAACACTCTGTAGACTAGGAGACTCCACCTACATCAATTACTCCCATCCTTAGGACCTCTTTCTTTCTGATTTTAATTACATTCCTGAGACTGTTTCGTTTATTGCCTTTTAGTTCATGCTTAGACTCGTTTTTGTTTTTATTCATTTTTGCTTCTTGTCATGCATTTTCATTTCTAATCCTAGAACACATTTCCGTTTTGCATTCTTATAATTCTAGGAATGTTAGACAAACACTCTCTTTAAATTGGCTTGACTTGTGATTTCTAGATTGCATCTTGACTGTTAGTGAAGTTTCCCAACAGAATTGACACCTTAAGTATTACAACTACATAAGGTTAATTGAACCTTCTAGGAGACACAAAAATCTTAGTATCATTGGTGATGGTATCAGAGGGGCTAGTGGGCTCGGTGTTGGTACCAGTGTTGCCCCGGGTGTGGGGGTTTCAGCGAATGGTGCTCTAGGTAGGGAGGATGTCTTTGCAGGCTTGCTGGCTCTGGTGTTTGTACGGCTTCCAGCAGTGGTGTCGCTAGCGGCTGGTGTGCAGGCTCATGTGGTGCCGCCAACGGTTGGTCGGCAGGTTTTGGTGGTGCCGCCAGTCATTAGTGGGCAGGGTCCAATGGTGCAGCCTGTGGCTGAGTTGACGGGAAAGCATGCAGCCGGGTTCCAAGATAGTGGATGCACAGTATATTCAGATGCACATTATATTCAGATGCTGGTGCAGCTACGACATGTGGGTGCAGGATTTTTCCTGGGAGGCACGGACCCTAGTGCATTGGATGAGTGGAGGGAGCGGATGGAGGATATCTTCCCGTCGCTCCGGTGTCCTGACCAGTATTGGGTGGACTTGGCAGCGCACTACCTTTCGGGAGATGCGCGGGTTTGGTGGAGGTTGGTGACGGCCCGGAGAGTTCAACGGGAGATGACTTGGATGGACTTTGTGGTGGAGTTCAACACCAAGTATTTTCCACAGGAGGCACTAAATTTCATGGAGTTGTGGTTCCTGGGTTTGACCCAGGGGAAACATACTGTGCGTGAACTAGACTAGAAGTTCAGTCGGCTTGTGGTGTATGCAGGCTGGGCTTTGGAGCCAGAGTCGGCTCAGGTGCGGAGATTTTTGTTGGCTCTTCGTGATGAACTTAGGACTCAGAGCAGGGTGAGGAACAACGCTACGAGAGTGGAGCTGGTGGAGACTATAGCCAGGATAAAGGATGACTTTAGGTCGCACGTGGTGGTGGTCAGTCCTTTGGTGCAGCCAAAACGGACTCAGCCGCATTCTATTCCTAGAAAGGGCGGTAAGCCTGCGCAGGGGCAGAAGTAGAAGTTCGATACCATGCAGAGGTCAGGGTCTAGTGGTGCGGGATGTGTCAGGTGTGGGAGCTTGGAGCACAAGGTGATGAGTTGTCCATAAAGGGGCAACCAGCAAGAGCTGCCGATGACTTGAGTGTGTTACCACTGCAGGGAGGCAAGGCATCTCAGATTGGCGTGTCTCAAGCTGCATCTGATGGATGTGGCGACGGTGCAGCCAGGAGTGCAGCATGTGGGACATACGGCGTTGTCATTGCCAAAGGCACCGCGTCTGTACACAACAGTGGAAACAAGAGGAACCAGTGCTAACGTGATCACATGTATAATGTCTAAACACGATTTTGTGGTTTACTATCATTTTGGATATTATGGGTGTTTGTGATGAATATTAGGGTTCTTAGTGCATAAGGTTTGTGTAGGGACCTTATTGGTGGGACGACTTTCGTCCTATGTGTTGCTCGAATCATGAGCTACTCATTGCTTTGTTATCCCGGAGTGTATCGAGAAGGACAAAATTCGTGGAGATCCAAGAGAGCGGTGCATGACCGTTAAGGATGCTGGAGGCGGGATGATCTATATTCATGGACGGGCGAGAGGTGTGGATATTCAGGTGGTTGGATAGTCGATTTCGGCAGGTATAGTTATCAGCCCAGTGGAGCTGTATGATGTGATATTGGGCATGAATTGGTTACAATGGTATAAAGTCCATCTAGATTGTCATCGGGGTTGAGTTGTATTTGAGAGGCCCAAAGCAAGGAGTTGGTTTTATGAGGAAGTGAGGCCGACCTCGGGGAGTCTGGTTATCTCAGTTGTGCAGGCAGAAAAGATGATCAGGAAGGGTCGGGAGGCGTATTTGGCTACGATTTCGATGCTGGAGTCTGTAGGGCAGGTTATTATGGGTGGGATCCCTGTGGTTTGAGAGTTTGAGGATGTTTTTTTAGTCATTACAGGGGTTACCACCATCTCAATCTGATCCCTTCACGATTGAGTTGGAACCATGGGCTACGCCATTGTCCGAGGCCCCCTACAGGATGGGTCCAACAGATATGGCGGAGCTGAAGAATAAGTTGGAGGACTTGTTGGGCAAGGGATTCATTCGTCTTAGTACTTCACCGTGGAGAGCACCGGTGTTATTTGTTAAGAAGAAGGACATGAGTCTCCGCTTGTGTATAGATTATCAGGGTCTGAATCAAGTCACTATGAAAAACACGTACCCTCTCCCGCTGATTGATAATTTGTTGGATCAGCTGAGGGGTGCTACTTGAATCTCCAAGATTAACTTGGCGTCTGATTACCATCAGATACCGATAGATGAGCTGGATATCAGGATGAGGTATGCGCACTATGAATTTGTGAAGATTTCCTTTGGTTTGACCAATGATCCAGCTGCGTTTATGAGGTTGATGAACAGCGTATTGCAGAGTTTCTGGATGAGTTTGTCGTCATCTTCATCGACGACATCCTGGTGTATTCCAAGAGTGCTGAGGAGCATGGGATCCATCTGAGAGCAGTTCTAGAGAAGCTGCAGGAGCAGAAGCTTTTGCTAAGCTGAGAAAGTGAAGTTTCTGGCAGAGGGAGATGGGTTTCTAGAGAAGATTCAGGCCATCAGGGATTGACCTAGACCGCGGAACACCACAGAGATCCTGAGTTTCCTTGGGTTGGCAGATTACTACAAGAAGTTTGTGAGGGGTTTTGCGAGTATGGCACAACCAATGATTAAGATGACAGGGAAGAACATTTCCTTTGTGTGGTCACCAGAGTGCGAGATGGCTTTCGCAAACCTGAAGCAAATGCTGATGAGTACACCATTATTGGCCTTGCCGGAGCACGATAAGTTGTATGTGGTGTATACAGATGCTTCCTAAGTTGGGTTGGGGTGTGTGCTGATGTAGGAGGGGAAGGTCATTGCCTATGCTTCTCGACAGTTGCGGAAGAATGATGGCAACTATCCTACCCATGACTTGGATATGTCAGCTGTGGTTTTCGCTTTGAAGTTTTGGAGATATTATCTTTATGGCGTAGAGGTACAAGTGTTCATAGATCATAAGAGCCTGAAATATATCTTCACTCAGTCTGATCTGAATTTGAGGCAGAGGCGGTGGATGGAGTTAGTGGCAGATTATGATCGGGATATAGCATACCATCCCGGTAAAGCTAATTTGGTGGTGGATGCTCTGAGGAGGAAGCGGAAGGCTTCTGCTCAGGAGCAGGATATGGTGTCTCTGGTGAGTGAGATTAGTACTTTAAGGTTATATGCTATTTCACAAGAGCCACTGGGACTAGACGCAACTTATAAAGCGGACCTTCTAAGTAGAGTGAGGTTGGCTCAAGAGAGTGATGTGAGGCTGGTGAATGCCTCTAAGGCTGTGGGTTCTGAGTATCAGATATTTGCTAATGGGACTATCCTAGTGCATGGTTGGGTTTTTGTGCCCAAGGATGAGGGTTTGAGGAAGAAAAATTATGAGAGAGGCTCATTGGAACAAGTTCTCTGTTCATCTTGGAGCGACCAAAATGTATCGTGAACTCAAACGGTATTATCGTTGGATTGGGATGAAGAAGGATGTCGCTATCTGGCTCTCGAGGTGTGATACACGCCAGCTAGTGAAGGCTGAGCATCAAGTGCTGGGTGGCCTGTTGCAGAGTTTACCCGTTTCAGAGTGGAATTAGGATATGATAACGATGGACTTCATGGTTGGTTTGCCTGTGTCGTGGACTATGGATGCTATATGGGTGATTGTGGATCATCTGACCAAGTCTGCACATTTTCTGGCCATTAAGAAGACTGATGGAACAGTTGTTTTGGCTAAGAAATATGTGAGGGAGATTGTGAGGTTGCATGGTGTGCCTGTGAGCATAGTGTCAGACAGGGACTCCAAGTTCACTTCAGCGTTCTGGAGGGCATTTCAGGCAGAGTTGGACTATAAGGTGCACATGAGTACAACTTACCATCCCCAGACAAATGGACAGTCAGAGAAGACGATTTGGGCTCTAGAGGACTTGCTGAGGATGTGTGTGCTAGGCTATGGTGGTCATTGGGCCGATCACCTGAACCTAGTAAAGTTTGCTTACAACAACAACTATCAAGCGAGTATTGGTATGGCTCTTTATGAGGCGTTGTGGGGGAGATGAGCATATTGGATGCGAGTTTTGTTCAAGAGACCACAGAGAAGATCCGAGTGCTCAAGCTGAACATAAGAAAGGCTCAAGATCGGCAGAAGAGTTATGCTGATCAGGGAAGGAAGGACATTTAGTTTCAGGTGAATGATAGAGTGTACCTCAAGATGGCCGTGTTGCGGGGTCCGAACAGGTCTATCTCAGAGACTAAGTTGAGTCCGAGGTACATGGGTCCTTTGAGGATTGTGGAGTGGGTGGGACTGGTTGCATACAGGTTGGAGTTGTATGAGGTTATGCATGCGTTCCACAAGGTCTTCCATGTGTTGATGCTGAGGAAGTGTCTTTACAATGATGACGAGGTGTTGGCTAAGATTCCTACAGATCTTCAGCCCAACAAGAATCTTGATGCGAGACCGGTGAGGATTCGCGAGAGGCAGATCAAGGTGAAACGACCTGACCCGTTTTTTTTTAATAATAAATAATAATAATAATAATAATAATAATAATAATAATAATAATAATAATAATAATAATAATAATAATAATAATAATAATAATAATAATAATAATAATATAATAAACTACAACTAGTGGTCCCATACCCCTTAGCCACCTAACCACAATCACAGCCAATAGCGGAATAACCGATATCAATAAATAACCAATATTAAACCAATATCATAATCATAACAATATCCAAATACCAAATAACAAGAAACACCAAACCGGCAATTCTAGCAATGTTTATAATGACCCAACTCTAGCAACCTAGCAATGCCAGACACCATCCAATCGAGTCCCTAGAAAATCCTCCTCTTCATTGTCTTGATTCCACCATCACACTTTGCCTTTACCTGCATCACAAACACAAATTGCAATGTATGAGTATTTTATAAACACTCAGTAAGGCAATCCTCCCATCTACTGGGCTATACACACAAGCAGTAGAGATACTCTAACCACAAACAACAAACAACGAACAAACCAGACTCTGCAACGGCCGTCACAAGGCTTGCATCAACCGACACCGCCTGGGGACTGCATCAACCGACGCATGATATGCATCGACCGATGCACATAAAACTTTCATCGACCGATGCTTCCATTGCATCGACCGACGCATGCTCGACATCACGCGAAAACCCTAATCGCATCGACCGACGCCTCCACATGGCATCGACCGATGCTCCTATGTCAATCTGCACTGTCCTCGCACTAGCATCGACCGACGCACATAGTCCATCGACTGATGCACATGCCAAGCATCATTTTTTTCCCCCGAAGCTTCTCGCCGGATCTTCGTTCCTGCAACCACAAGAATCGATCCCAATCAACAAGAAAGCTTCCTAACGCCTCAAATAACATTCTAACAAGCCTAACAACACAAAAACAAACAGATCAGAGTAATCTCCAGCATAGATAAGCCATGGTCATGCACTTACCTTTGCCATAGAAGAAATTCGACCCAAACACATGAAGAGAACGTTCCTAGGAAGCTCATACAACGATCCTAACTACAGATCTCTACAGGAACAGCCTCAAATCTCCCGAAAACCTCAAGAACACTCAAGAACACTTTTTCTCCTTTTCCTTTCTCTCAAAAGCGGCCAAACTCGCCTAATGAGACAAAACACGACTTAAGGGTTTTCCTAACCCAAAACGCAGTGTTTAACTTAAGTCAATCCGCAGAACACTGAACCTGCATCGACCGATGCAATCCCCTAAACCGGGATTTCGGTTCGCGGATGTTACACAAGGAACTTCGGTGGAACAAGATTCATTTGATGAGATTCCTATGGGACTGTGACGGTGTGTTAGAGCCGAGGATGAAGGCAAGGTTCAAGAATTGGTTTGAGAAGCAGGTCAAGGCTTGAGCTTGCCTAACCTTGGTCCCAGTGTCGTGATGGTTAGAAGACTGTGGCTGGAGCGAACAGAGTATTCCAGCCCATCTCTCTTGATATTTGGTCGCTTAGGGGTGGTTAGTTGTGCGACTAAGAACCAAGATGAGGTGGTGCTCGGGATGTGGGATGTTGGTTTAGTATCGTTGTATCTTATTTTTCATTATGTATTTTCGTTGAGGTTAAAACAGTTATGAAATTTTATGATTATTAAGATGAGTATTCATTTTTTGATGGGTGTCATGGAAAAAGGAAATAGCTCAGGGTTTTTATAAATGGCAAGTTTCTATAAATAGAAAGTTTTCATAATAGAAAGTTTTATGGAAAGATTTGTAGTTGATATGCTGAAATATACCCTAGAGTTACTCTCTCAAATTAATAGATCAATGTAGTACGTAGGGATCGAATCCACATAGACTCTAGATTCACACAATAGATTTAATAATCTTTTACTTATGCTAAACAGAAATATTGTAATTAAATTGCAAAATAAAACAGAAAAATAAAAGAGTTGTAAAATTCAGTAGGATTAAACGCTTAGGCTTAGGGAAATTCTCAGGAAATCATGGAAAATCAAATCAATTAATTAAGCAAGCAGGATTCAACAAATAAGCACCGTTCTTGAACTCTATACACGATTATAAAATAAATCAGTCTAATAATCCATGAAATCCCTAATGAGAAACCCTAAACCTAACAAGCAGATCTACTCAGACATAATTGTAAGAACACAAATCATGAATAAAATAGATAGCATTAAGAGATTAAAGAAGAAGAAAAGTGAAAGCATGAAGACTTTGGTTGCTACAAGGCTGGTCTGTAGGACTCTGGAAAAGAGGTTCACACGTAGAACCCGTAACGGATATCGAGTGACGTGGCTGTTATTTTAGAGACTCTTTGATTACAGAACAAGTTATTATCATATCGATTAAGAAGATTGGACTTATCCTTGTTTTGGAAAGTAGGTCATAGGAGGTATCCTATATATTGTGTTATTGGGCAAACATGTTGTTTTGGCTTTTTAAGAAGAATTTTAGAGAACTAAGCGAATAAGCTTTTAGGGTTCTTAGGGATTTTGGTTAGATTAAAAATTGGTCAGTGACAAGTCATGTTGACTGTGTGTAGATCTGATTAAATATATCTTGTAAGATTGTTTAAGTGATTCTTAATAAGATAAGAAGGTCTTTTCAATATTGGTTGCATCTTCGTTTTTACAATTGTTATCAGAGCAGTGAACCGACGAGAGCTCTATACTCGCTACAGGTTGAGATCTTGGGATAATGATGCAGTCGGGTAATGAGTTGATGATGCTTCAAAGGGCTGTGATCTTGGATGAACAAAGTTATGGTTGTTGGAAGGTCCACATGGTTCAGTTGATCCATAATATAGGTGAGGATGCTTGGGCGGCTGTTGAAGAAGGCTGGGAGCCTCCATATGAGAGAACCTAAGCTGGTGACAAGATCACTAAACCTAAGGCACGCTGGACAGTGGAAGAAAAGAACTTGTCTAAATACAATGCTAGGGTTCTTAATGCTATCTTTGGAGCTATTGATGATGATGAGTTTAAGCTTGTTCAAGGTTGTGAATCAGCAAAAGATGCTTGGGACATTCTGCAGAAGACTCATGAAGGAAACTCAAGTGTCAAAAGAACAAGATTAGACCAACTTGCATCTCAATTTAAGTCTTAAGGATGGATCCAGAAGAGTCAATTTCACAGTTCAGTGCAAACTTGAGTGTTATTGCTAATGAAGCAAAAAATCTTGGTAAGATCTATAAAAATACCAAGCTGGTTAAGAAATTAATTGGATGTTTAACTTCTAAGTATGCAGCCCATAAAGCAGTTATGAGGGTATCTGGCAACACATACACCTTGAAGTTTGAGGATCTTGTTGGTATGCTAAAATCAGAGGAGATGGAATTTGCTGAAGAACTGAGAATTTATGGTAAAGGAAGTGCATTCAAGGCAGATGACATGAGTGATCAGTTGCAAGAGATAAAAGATAACATGTCCTTGATGGCAAGAAACTTTGGAAAAGCTCTCAAGCGTGTTGAAAAAAGGACAGGGACGAGATTTATCTCGCTGGAATCGAAATGATACAGAGAGGTCTTGTTCTAGGCCAAATAAATCTGAGAAAGAAAAAGCTGATCGGAGAAAAGAGATTTAGTGTCTTGAATCTGGTGGTTTTGGTCATTACAAACCTGAGTATCCAATGGTTAAGCGCAAGGAGATGAAGTGCTTTGAATGTAAAAGAATTGGACATTTAAAATCTGAATGTCCAAACATGGTGAAAGGAAATAATAAGGCATATGTTAGCTTTAGTGATTCAGAATCAGAGAGGGATGGGGATGAAAAAGAAGGAGGAATGCTGAACCTTTTTGCATACAGTGCTAAGAGTGATGATATGGCTGATGAAAGCTCAGATGATGATGGTGAAGAGTCGATTTCAAAAGAGAGCTATTGTGTTTTGTACGACAACTGGGTCCAATTGTGCAATGAAAAATTGGTTCTTATAAAGGAAAAGGTGCGTTTGGAAGCCAAAGTCAATATGCTTGACGAAAATAATTCTGAAGGATTGACTGGTGAGGAACTTCTTTCTTCTGAGAAAGAAGTATTAGAAAATAAACTGAAGGCACTTCAAGAAAAGTATGGTTTGGAAAAAAAAGAGCAACAAGTCTAGAAAAAGAGCTGAATGAGAATCACAAGAAGATTAGGATGTTGAATAATGGTGGCAAGAAGCTTGATGAGATACTATCTATGGGAATTGTAGGATCTCAACATCAAGGTCTGGGTTATCACATAGAGGAGACTGTTGAGCTGTTGTCTCGTGATAAATCAGTAAGCTTCGTTAGAAGCAATGTAAATCATGAAGCTGAGTCAAGTATTTTGGGAAAAGTGGTTCAACAGGAAGCCCCTGTAGCACTAACCAGGAACACACAAGTTCAATCTATATCGGCTCCTGAGCAAAAAGGTTGGACTAAATCCCAGTGAGGACGTAGGATTTATGAATGTTTTCATTGTGGTAAACTTGGTCATGTCAGATCTTTGTGTTACAAGTTTAAGAACAAGATCAAGGAGCTTTGGATGGCTAGGAAGTGCTTTATCGATCCAACTCACTTTTGCAAAGTCTGGGTTGCTAAAAAAGGATCTTTACTCTAAGGTTTCTGAACATAATGAAAGACAATATGATCAAGTAATCCAGGAAACTGAGGAAATCAACCTATGTTGCAATCTCTCAAAGATAGTCACTGAAGATGATGTTGGGTTGAACCTCAGGTTCTACAGAAGCATGTTGCAGAACCACCTGTACAAGAAAAAGTCACAACTGAATCAACTAGATCAAATAGCAATGATTGGAATGATGAATCATCAAGAGTCTTAGATACATCTAAACAGTTGCAAGGTCATAAGAATTAGTCTGCTGCAGTTGCATTTGTTGAGCAAACCGTTCGTCATGTTCAGCTGACATTGTTTTGTTTCACAGGTTGAACCTAAGAACATTATAAAAGCTCTTGAGGATTATTTTTGGTACAAGGCATGATAGGAAGCTTGTTGTGTCCCCCTGCATATATGTCTCCATCTTTTTCTTTATATGAATGTGCACTCACGCTGGGGGAGTATGATGAGATGATGATATTGGTGATGATGGTGATGTTGTAGCTGAATATGTGGCTGAGGCTTATGTTTTTGGAAGATTCTAGTACTATTCACATATGGAGCTTGAGTTGTCACATTCAGATAAAAAGGGGGAGAATGAAAGCATGAAGACTTTGGTTGCTACAAGGCTGGTCTGTAGGACTCTGGAAAAGAGGTTCACACGTAGAACCCGTAACGGATATTGAGTGATGTGGCTGTTCTTTTAGAGACTCTTTCATTAGAGAACAAGTGAAACAAGTTTTTTTTTGTGGTGTGAATGATGATGTATGCAATGGTGAGATATGAATGGAATGATGGATGGGTGTTTCAATTCCCCTTATGCTATTGCAGTACAAGAGGTATCAATCCTAAATGAGTGTTTGTGAACAATTAAGATATGCATATGAATCTAAGTTAAGACAAATGTAAAGATTGTTTGTCACTAACAATCCTAGGAAGAAAATGTAAAATGCAGAAAATAAACTACAAGAACTAACAACTAGATGCAAATGAAACTGAATGATTGAAACAGTGATAAAGCAAGAACAGAAACAGAGACTACTACTAATGAACTAATGCAAGATAATTAATGAACTGAAAACTAAATGTATGCAACTGGAATGAAACAGGAATGAAACAAGACAAACACAAATCATAGACACAGAGTTCTGGGGATGAACTCGAGCAGCACTCGACCGAGTGTAGGTCGAGTGGGTGGTCGAGCTAGACTAGACGCAGAAACAGAGCAATGCAATAAAAACAGAGTAATGCTAAATCCAATCAAACAACAAGCAAGCAACAGGATTAAGACTAAGATTTCAATAAACAAAGAAGGTCCTGAGGATGGATTCATGGGATGGACTAATCATTGTGGTTATCTAACTTGGTCAACAAATCTCAAGCAAACTTTGAGCTAACCTCTAGACATATTAATCTAAGACAAGTTTCTCCCACTCTCATGGTCAAGAAACAATCAAACCTATGCAATTCTAGACTTGTTCTCACACAGTAAAGAATCTACACAAGCAGGCATTAAGCAATACATCTCAAACCAAACAAGACCTCTAATCTCTTAGCAAGCCTAATGGTAAGCTCTAGATCTAGCCTTATCTATGCTTCCTAAACATTGGTGTGATGCTAAGAAGCTTGAAATCAGACTCTACCCTCTCAGATATAGAATCAGCATTAAGATCATCTACCCTAGAAGAGATCTACAACAATCAAGCTTGACCAAGTCACACAAACCACAAGATCAATCCATCCTAACCCATCCTCAAGATCCTAAGGAAACTACTCACAACAATACATGGTGATCAAAGTCAAAAACCCAGAAAATATTGAAACTTGCATTATTAGAAAGATTAAACAAAGATCTTCAATATTGATGAAAGGATGAAACTCAAATTCTCAATATCTTGAAAGTTATAGAACCAACAAAATATAAGAATCTAGTCTTCTTTTTTAAGGAAGTACAAGATCTTAAAAATAAAAATGCAAAAGGAATAAAACTAAAAAAGGTAAAAACTAGGTTTAGGGAATATCTAAAAAGTTGCACACTTTGGTGGCTGCAGGTACAAGGCCTTATATAGGTGAGGAGGTGGAAGCCCTAAAAATAGAAAAAGTCAAAGTAGTCAACGGCTCGGTCAACTCGACCAGTGCTCGGTCGAGTCCATGGTCGAGCTGGCTTCTCTCGTGCACACTCCACTCGGTCGAGTCCATCTACCCACTCGGTCGAGTCCTTCGTCGAGTTGGACTCTGGACCTTGGTTCTTCAGCCTTAACTCTCTTGCTTTCCCTTCAAGATTGCTTCACTTCTCCTCAGGATTGTTTCCATGCTCCTTAAGCTCCAAAATCACCTGTTTATGCATGAAAAGATGCAAATGCAATGCAACTAAACTCTAATGCATGATTAGTCCTAAAGCTACACAATAATGATGAAAATGGCTAGCAAAAGATGCAAAAGATGTGAATAAACTAAGGGAAAACATGGTAAAATATATGAACATCAACAAGTTATTAGCATATCTATTAAGAAGATTTGGACTTATCCTTGTTTTGGAAAGTAGGTCAGAGGAGGTATCCTATATATTGTGTTATTGGGCAAACATGTTGTTTTGGCTTTTTAAGAAGAATTTTAGATAACTAAGCGAATAAGCTTTTAGGATTCTTAGGGATTTTGGTTAGGTTAAGAATTTGTCAGTGACAAGTCGTGTTGGCTGTGTGTAAATCTGATTAAACATATCTTGTAAGATTGTTTAAGTGATTCTTAATAAGATAACAAGGTCTTTTCAATATTGGCTACATCTTTATTTTTACAAAAAGGAGTTCTGAATCTTCTCTGAAGAAGTCTTGATTCATCTCTCCAAAAGCTTTCCAAAAATCTCTCAAAAGTTGCAGGGAAAAATAAAGCTTAGGTCTAAACAATGACCTAGAAATCCTATTTATATTCCTCAAGCACGTCCAGGGACTAATGATGCAATTATGGAAAACTTCGGGGCAGATTTGTAAATCTTCCAAAACTTGGCTCTTTTGACGCTAAAAGGGGTGTCGACCGACACCAAGGGTGATGTCGACTGACACCATCACTTCTGATCGGCTCCAAGTTCTCTTCCTTAGCTGAATTGTCCCAAAATCTCTTCTAATTGCTCCATTTTACTCCTTTCATACAAAAATCCTAGAAAACCTGTAAAGACTCAAAAACATCCTAGAAAACAAATCAAAAGACTCTAAAAGACTCCTTATATCATGATTAAAAACCACAAAAACCATGATATATCAACTCCCCCAGACTTAGCCTTTGCTTGCCCTCAAGCAAAATAGAAACTTAGACCTGTGAAAGAGGTTTGAAAACATAGAAACTCACTTTCTTTCTAAGGTAATGCCATGATCATTCAAACCATAATCCATATGCGTAGCAAATAAATCCAAATCGAACCACCATGTACTTCTCCGTTGACATTCATAGCATCCCAAATTCAAACCAAATTCCACTATTTCCTTCATTAAGCCTTCATCGGTGGGTCTCATCAATTTGATCAATATCAAGAACCTTCTAGACTCATTCCCGTACTATACCATAACAAGCAAGATATAACTTTTACAACATGTGGTACTCTTTCTCTCCCCAGACTTATTATATTCTTATCCTCCTTTGAGCTTTGCTGTTTTTTTTTAGTAATCAAAAGTGTTGGAGAATAATGGGGTCATCGGTAATTTACCTACCCCTCGCTTCCAAGATTTGTGTGATCATTTGACTCAAGAGTAGAATAATGAGGTCACTGGTAATTTACCTCCCTCTCTAAACTGATCAAAATCATCTCATCTTTTATTCTCTTTTTTTTTTCTAACAAAGCTCTCAGGAGTAATCTTTTCAACTTAGATAAGGGAGATGAGTACCATTTTATTTTGAAAATCTTACTTTTCAGGCATGAACAAGGAGTCAAGCTTTATGAATATCAATCTCCTTGATGAGGTAAAATGAAAAGTACATAAATTACCTCAGGCTTTTATGGAATCAGTTGGAAATTTAGATGTTTCTGGTTTACTGGTCAGCCATTGGATTTTTCATTATTCGGATTAGTAGATTCAATCTGTAGAATTAATCAACCAAGGCAGTACACTAAAAAAAAAATCATAGTCCCCAACACAATTTTTGAGACTCAACAATAAAAACAAAAATCGGTTTTGTCACACTAAAAACAAAAACTATGTTAGTAGTTAGTACTAACCTCCCCCAAACTTAAACGACACTGTCCCCAGTGTTTTCAAGTAAGAGGAAAGCAAAAAGAAACAAAAACATATTAAAAATTGTAATGAAAAGATGAACTGTTCTCGGGTTACCAGCGGTATCGACCGACACCATTTCAGTGTCGATCGACACTCATCACGAATGGTGTTTTTGGCCGTAACTCCTTGTTAGTTGCAGATAGTTGTGTTGATGGATTAATCCTTGGATGATTATTCTGTTAAGAAGCACTCAAACACAAGTTAAAAGCAACATGATAGATAGACAATCCATAATTTCAAACAAAAATCAAACAAAAACTGACTCAATGCAAAAATAAAAATGACTCAAAAGGAAAAGAAAAACCTAGAAGTGGGTTGCCTCCCACTAAGCGCTTGTTTTCAGTCATTAGTTTGACTGTGGTGAAGCTCAAGCATCACGTGGATCAGAACGTGGCAGTGAATGCCTCCCATAGCATGACCTCTTCATCTAAGGTGGTGTATAAGCAGTAGAAGAGTGAGGTCTACCAAGGACATGAGGAACATGACTAGGGCGGGATTTTGGGATGGGTTTGCTTCTTTTATGTCCTGCAAAATCATCAACAGAAGAAACAAGCGCTCTACAATAATCTCGTGGCTTGATTAACTACAAAACAGTTTTTGTACCGTTGAAAGCCTTGTTGATGATAGGAGGGGGTTTGGGTGAAGAAGATGCATACCTTTGCCTTACCTGAGTACTCTGGGTGTGGAGGGGTGAGTCTTCTGTTTGGAAACAGGTTTCTGACTTGGAGCAACTGTTTTGGACAAGTTCCGTCTCGGATGTGGAGGAGTGTCGATCGATGCTAATGGAGCATCGATCGACTCTAATTTTGCATCTCGAGTAGCAGTAACTTTCTCAACAGAAAAAGTCTGTCCATCAATAGTTGGAGCCCTCCTCAGCTTATTCATCTTAAAGTTCATACTCAAACCTCCCACATTCAGTGTTATGTGTCCCCTCTGCACATCTATGATGGCACCAGCTGTAGCCAAGAAAGATCTTCCTAAGATGAGAGGGTCTTTTAGGCTCTTTGTCATATTCCAGCACCACAAAGTCAGTGGAAATCATGAAGTTTCCAACCTTAATTGTAATATCCTCTAAAACACCTTCAGAAATTCTTTTGGATCTATCAGCTAAGATAAGAGCAATCTGAGTTGGCTTGAATTCTATCATCCCAAGTTTCACAGCAACAGAATGTGGCATCAAGTTAATACTAGAGCCTAGATCACAAAGTGAATGAGCAAACCGTTCTGCAGAGATAGAGCAATCAAGCACAAAACTTCCAGGATCTGGTAATTTCGCTGCAATCCTGCACTGAATCATAGCACTCACTTTCTTGGAGAAAACCACCTCTTGCTTCCTCTCTTTCTTTTTCTGTGGAGGCTGGTTCAAAAGAATTGCACTGACATCCTTGGTAAGCAATGCTCCTTCCTCAGGGCTCAAACCATTTGATACCATTCTCTTCACATACTGCTTAAGTGGTGGTAAAAGCTTTGCTGCATCAATCAATGGCATCTCAATCATCACCTTGTTCATCATAGCCTTACATCGAGCTTCTTCAATCTCCTGCTTGGACCTTCTTGGCGTAGGAAAAGGAATCTTAGGTTGGTACACCCTCTCAACTGCTATTGGATCCTGAGATTTCATGTTTTCAGGTTCTGTCTGAGATGAGTGTCGACTGACACCCAGTTGGTGTCGATCGACACCATCAATTGGTGTTGACATCTCCGTCAATTTCTCTTCCTGTTCTGCAGAAACAGTTTCATCAACTTCTTCATCTCTCACTGATATGGCATTGCAAGCATGATTGGGGTTTGACTCAGTTCTTCCATGTAGAAAACCCTCTTGTCGTTTGACAGACCCAACAGTCTGTGCAACTTGACTCTCCAGCTTCTTAACATGAATATTCAATGCATCATTCCTTCCAGAAAGCTCTTTGTAGACATTATCTATTTTTCCATTGAATGTCACTGTCATATTCTCCTATCCCTGAAGAATCTGATCAAGCATGGCCTCCATTCTACTCTCAGAAGAAGTCTTAGGAGGAGGAGACTGATAGGATGAGTTCCCATAGGTTCTTGTGAAGTTGCTCCCTTGTTGCTGCTTCTGAAACTCAGGCTTAGGAGTGTAGCTTGAAGAGTTCCCACTGTAAGGCTTATTGCTTTGCTGATTACTGAATCTCTGACCTTGATACCCAGCTCCATACACATAGTTGACATTCTCCTCTGTATTCTATGGCTTTGGCTCAAATGTCTCAACCTCAGCAGCAAATTGGACTGACTTCTTACCAACTAAAAGATTGTGCACCGAATCCAGCTTAGCATTAACAGAAGCTAGCTGATTTGAATCAAATCCTCCATGCAATCTCTTCCTTTTAGTATCTGCTCTCTTAGTGTTATTGCTAGAAGCCAAATTCTCAATCAAAGCTTCAGCATCTTCTGGAAATCTTGTCTTGAAGTTCCCATGGCTTGCAGCATCCAAAGCTAGCTGATATTCCCAGTCAATCCCTCTGAAAATGGTGCTTAGCAGTTGCACTCTAGAAAAGCCATGGTGTGGACAGTCCCTTTGATAGGCCTTGAATCTCACCCAAGCTGCCTTGAAGGCTTCATCTGGTCTTTCCTTGAAGGAGGACAGCTTTACTCTCAACTCATCTGAGATGGCATCATCATAGAAGT
This sequence comes from Camelina sativa, assembly GCF_000633955.1. NCBI lineage: Eukaryota > Viridiplantae > Streptophyta > Magnoliopsida > Brassicales > Brassicaceae > Camelina > Camelina sativa. The sequence goes on along the minus strand of NC_025697.1, from coordinate 15,032,503 downwards.
AGTTAAGGAAGGCCACCTTGATGTCACGCCAATTCGTCAAAGATCCAGCTGGTAACTGCTTCAACCACTGAGATGCCTCTCCTGCAAGTGAGTAAGGAAAGAGTTTGCAGTAGATGTAATCCTTAATCACTCCATTAGCCTTTATACTGGTCACAAGATCCTCAAAATGCTCAATGTGGTCCAAAGGCTTCTCACTGGGCAGGTTAGAGAAAGGTCTCTGCCCAACCAGCTGGAAGTAAGCAGGCTTAGCTCAAAGTCGTTCCTTTGGAATGGAGGAGGAACAATAGCAGACCGGTTCTCATACACAAGATCAGCCCGGTTGTAGTCAGCAATGGTCCTGATCAAGTCTCGGTTGTTCTCCTGTCTTCGAACCGGGTTATTAACGTGGTTTGCAGCTCCACGTCCATCCGCTTGAAGGGGGTGTCGACCGACACCCTGTTGGTGTCGATTGACACCATCGGCCTGTTCGTCAACAACAACAACTTCAGGAATAACATTCCCTTCTGCATCAAGCTTTTGGCCCTGATCGTTGCGCAAGTGGCCCTCTTGATTCCTCAAAAGCACCATCCTCATCACGCATCAGAATGACTATGTTAACCATCTTCAAGGGTTTGGCTGCTTTTCGATTTTCATGCTCTAACTTTCCCAACTCTTGGTTTGAAAGCTTCACAGTAGGACCAGACTTGTTGCTCCTTGTGTTAGGCTTATTAGGGATGTACTGAAACACCCAAGAGAGGAAAAACAAAAACGTGTTACTAAAATAAAAATTTAGACAAAATCAAAGATGTTTATCTAATGGTAAATCAAAGAGTACTCGGCAACGGCGCCAAAATTTGATATGCTCAAATTTACCCTAGAGCTACTCTCTCAAATTAAGAGATCAATGTAGTACGTAGGGATCGAATCCACAGAGACTCTAGATTCACACAATAGATTTAATAATCTTTTAATTATGCTAAACAGAAATATTGTAATTAAATTGCAAAATAAAACAGAAAATAAAAGAGTTGTAAAATTCAGAAGGAATAAACGCTAGGTCTAGGGAAATTCTCAGAAAATCATGGAAAATCAGATCAATTAATTAAGCAAGCATGATTCAACAATTAATCACCGTTATTGAACTCTAAACACAATTGTACAATAAATCAGTTCTCACTGCAAATATTATCTAAGTTTTAAACCCCGAAAATCCAAATCTCTTTGCAAAATTCAAGTTAAAAACTAGCAATAAAATCAAGTTTTGATAAGTTCACAAAATCATTAATACAAATCTCTTTGCAAAAAGTAATTTTGCTCACCAAAGGTTTTGTCTGGAAAATCAGTTATATTCTCATATCAATCAATAATCCTAAGATCTAAACCCAGATGACTAATCAAAGATCTAGCATTAAGAACAACCTATGGTGAAGAACAAGAAAGATAATGAATCCAACCAATTAATCAATCTAATAATCCATGAAATCCCTAATGAGAAACCCTAAACCTAACAAGCAGATCTACTCAGACATAACTGTAAGAACACAAATCATGAATAAAATAGATAGCATTAAGAGATTAAAAAAGAAGAAAATGAGTTCTGAATCTTCTCTGAAGGAGTCTTGATTCTTCTCTCCAAAAGCTGTCCAAAAATCTCTCAGGGTTTTCACTCAAAAGTTGCAGGGAAAAATAAAGCTTAGGTCTAAATAATGAACTAGAAATCCTATTTATATTCCTAAAGCACGTCCAGGGACAAATGACGCAATTATGGAAAACTTCGGGGCAGATTTGTAAAACTTCCAAAATTTGGCTCTTTTGTCGCTAAAAGGGGTGTCGACCCACACCAAGGGTGGTGTTGACCGACACCATCACTTCTGATTGGCTCCAAGTTCTCTTCTTTAGCATAATTGCTCCAAAATCCCTTCTAATTGCTCCATTTTGCTCATTTCATGCCAAAATCCTAGAAAACCTGTAAAGACTCAAAAACATCCTATAAAACAATTAAAAGACTCTAAAAGACTCCTTATATCATGAATAAAAACCACAAAACCATGATATATCAGTAGTGATTTTTTTGATGATCCTGCGGTATGCGTGCCTGAGTGGCGGTCTTAGTGACGTTTTGTATCATAGCATTGAGTGGTCTTGGTGATGCTTGTGCCTTGACAAGTGGTCTTGGTGACATAGATCTTGGTTAGTGGTAGTGTTCTTAGTGATGTTTTGTACCCTGGCAGTGGTCATGGTGACAGAGTTCATGGTGATGCCTTTCAGGGGTAGTGGTCTTGGTGATTTCGGATACCTTGGTAGTGGTCTTAGTGACGCTGGAGATCATGGTAGCAGTCCTGGTGACGTTTGTGGTCTTTGTGGAGGTCCATTTTAGAAATTTTGGTGGCCTTGGTGGTGGTCCTGCGGGATGTTTCTATGGTCTTTGTGACGTCTTTAGGGTATTTGTTGCCTTAGTGGCGAGTATTGGCTGTAGGACATTGCGATGTTCCTGCAAGACTCATAGAGGTAGTTCTGGTCAGTGTGTTACTTGGTCGAGGTCAGAATTATTGCTCTAGAGATATGAGATCTCGAACAACTCATGAGGGGACGGTTTGGTTCTTGTACACCATTATCTCGAAGGACTTTGTGGCCTGAGGGCATAATTGGTATATTGACTTCGGATGACGATCCAAAGACGCGATGTTGAGTGATAGCCCGAGAGCAATATTGGACTTCCTGGATATCGTAGCTTGAGCGCGGAGGCCCAATAGCGAGCCGGTAAGACTCAAAGGTTGAGACCTGAGAGCGGGAGAGATGCATGAGTTGTGAGCGAAGAATATCAGAGACGCAGGTTATTGTCCAGATTGAGTCCTCATAGTTAGTCGGAGAATGTGCGGGCCATGGTGTGGGTTGCACGGGAGATCCTTGACTGTTGGTCTTGGTGCTAGATTCGAGGACGTCAACTGGTGTTTGAAGTGGGAGATCTAGTGTGGATACACTTGAGAAATAAACTTTTTCCAGTTGAAAGAGAGTCTAAACTAATGCCAAGGGTCGATGGTCCATTCAAAGTCTTGACAAAAATTAGTAACAATGCTTACAAGCTTGATTGTTAAAGTAAGTACAAAGTGAGTTCTATTTTTAATGTTTCTGATTTGGTTCCATTTGTTGCAGATAGTCCAGATTTGAGGATAAATCCTTTTGAAGAGGAAGGGCATGATACGATAATGGGAAGCAATGAGGATGATCAAATGGAAGCTGAGCTTGTTCTTGAGGATGCTATGCTTGTGCCCGTTGGACCAATGATAAGGGCAAGGACCAAACAGCTTGTTGGAGTTGATCAATTGATATTTGAAGATATTTGGAGCAAAGAGGACAAAGAATGTATTGGGGATGATGTCTATAAAGTCCAGTCCACTTTGAGCCTAATACAAGCCTAAGAAAACCCAAAATAATCACTTTATTTTATGGTCAAAGAAGAGTGACGAAAATAAAGATTAAGAGCCACTTTGGGAGAAGAGAAACATGCACCAAGAGTTGGTTCTTCATTCAACTTATTATCTTAATTGTCTTCTAGTTTTAAGAATATTAATACTTGGATTTGTTACCAAGTTTCTTATCTCTTTATAAACACATGTGATCTCATTTCAGAAAATCAATGAATCCAAGAAATCTTTTATCTTTTATTTGAGAGTGGTAAACTCCTTTGTTCCTTTTGGAACTTGTTCTTTCTCCTTGGTGGGTTACATCAAAGAGTTTTCGGCATATCAAGTGATTCCGCCGCAATTGACGTTGTCATTCATTAGTTGAGAAATTGAAGAGTCGTTACAAAAGAGTCTAGGGCACATGGATTTTTGTGATTTGTCTCATGCCTTATCATCTGTCTCCGCAAAGCTTCTATCTAAAGTTCCACCACCTTGCTTTGTTTGGTTTGTTATAAGAGAGTTTGGTGCATAAGGATCTTCGAGTTCATCTCACGCCTTATCATCCAGCTTCATGAGCCTTCGGAGTTATAGGATTATCAGTCTACCTACCTTAGAGCGTCGATTCCTTGGGAGAATCACATCATCCAGCCACATACTCCACCTCACCACCACCACGTCGACACTGGGACCAAGGTTAGGCAAGCTCAAGCCTCGACCTGCTTCTCGAACCACTTCTTGAACTTTGCCTTCATCCTCGCCTCTGGCTCCCAAGTCTCCTCCAACACTCCATCACAATCCCACTGGAGTCTCATCAAAGGAATCTTCTTCCGCCGAAGTTCCTTGATCCCCCTCTCGAGAACCCACACAGGTCTCGCCTCAAGAGTCATGTTGGGCTTTAGATCTGCAGGAATCTTACACTCTGGAATGGGTAAACTCTACAACAGGCCACCCGACACCTGATGCTCAACCTTCACTAGCTGGCAGGTATCACACCTCGCGACCCAACTAACAACATCCCTCTTCATCCCAACCCAGTGATAATACCGTTTGAGGTCATAATACATCTTAGTCACTCCTGGATGAATAGAGAACTTGCTTGAATGAACCTCTATCAGTATATTCTGTCTCAGACCCTCATCCTTGGGAACACAAACCCAACCGTGCACAAGGATAGTCCAATTAGCAGAGACCTGATATTCCGAACCTGCAGCCTTAGAGGCATTCACCAGCCCAATCACTCTCCTGAGCCAACCACACTTTACTCAGAAGATCTGCTCTATCAGTTGTCTCCAATCCTAATGGCTCTTGCGAGATAGCACATAACCTCAAAGTACTGATCTCACTCACCAAGGACTCCATATCCTGCTCCTGAACAGAAGCCACCCGCTTTCTTCTCAGAGCATCCGCCACCAATTTAGCTTTACCAGACTCTTATAATCCGTGTACACCTGTACCTTTCCGCCATAAAAATTGGAACTCCAAATCTTCAAAGCGAAAATTATAGCTGTCATATCCAAGTCATTGGTTGGGTATTTGCCCTCATGCTTCTACAACTGCCACCAAGCAGAGGCAATAATCTTCCCCTTCTGCAACATCACACACCCCAAACCTACTCTGGAAGCATCTACATACACCACATACGGCTTATCCTGCTCAGGCAAAGCCAATACTAATGTACTAGTCAACAGCTGCTTCACGCTTACGAACGCCGTCTCACACTCTGGTGACCACACAAAAGAAACGTCTTTCCCTGTCAGCTTAGTCATCGGTTGGGTCATTCTCGCAAAACCCTTCATAAGCTTCCTGTAGTACCCTGCCAATCCAAGAAAACTCCTGATCTCAGTGGCATTACTCGATGTCGGCCAATCTCTGATAGCCTCAGTCTTCTTTAGATCAACAGAGACTCTCTCTACAGAAACAACATGACCCAGAAAACCCATCTTCCTCAGCCAGAAACTGCACTTGCTCAGCTTAGCGAAAAGCTTCTGCTCCTACTGCTTCTTTAGAACTGCTCTCAGATGGATCTCATGCTCCTCAGGAATCTTGGAATACACCAGGATGTAGTCAATGAAGATGATGACAAACTCATCAAGAAACTCCTGGAATACACTCTTCATCAACCTCATAAACGCAGCTGGCGCATTAGTCAAATGGAAGGTCATCACCACAAACTCATAGTGCCCATACCTCATCCTGAAAGTTGTCTTCCTGACGTCCAACTCGTCTATAAGAATCTGATGGTAACTAGACGCAAAGTCAATCTTGGAGAACTAAGTAGCACCCATTAACTGATCCAACAACTCATCAATCCGTGGAAGAGGATACTTGTTCTTCACATTGACTTGGTTCAGACCCCAATAATCTATACACAAACGAAAACTCCCATCCTTCTTCTTAACAAATAACACCGGCGCTCCCCACGATAAAGTGCTAGGACGAATGAATCTCTTGCCCAACAAATCCTCCTACTGCTTCTACAGCTCAGTCATCTCTGTTGGGGCCATCTTGAGGGTGCCTTAGGCAATGGCGCCGTCCCTGGTTCCAACTAAATCATGAAAGGATCAGACCAAGATGGTAGTAACCATTGCAACGACTGAAAAAAGTTCTCAAAATCCCGAACCACAGGAATCTAACCCACTAAAACCTGCTCTACAGACTCCGGCATAGAGATAGTACCAAGTACGCCTCTTGACCATTCCTGATCATCTTCTTTGCCTGCATTGCTGAGATAACTAGACTCCCCGAAATTGGTCTCACTCCTTAACAAACCAAACTCTTCGCTCCAGGCCGCTCAAACACAACTCTACCCCGATGACAATCTAGATGGACTTTGTACCGGCGCAACCAATCCATACCCAGAATAACATCATACAACTCCACTGAGCTGATAATCAAATATGTTGTCATCGACTCCCCAGCCACCTGTATACTTACACTCCTCGCCCGTCCATGGACCTGGATGATCCTGCCTCCAACAACCTTAACGGTCCAAAACTACTCTCTAGGATCTCCACGAATGTTGCCCCTCTCGGCACACTCCGGGATAACAAAACAGTGATTTACTCTAGAGTCAAATAACATGTGGGACAGAAATCCTCCCACCAATAAGGTCTCTACACAAAACTATACACTAAGAACCCTAGCGTTCATCACAAGCAACCATAATATCCAATAATGACATAAACCACAAAGTCAAGTTATAAATTATACCCGTGATCGCTTTGGCACTGGTTCCTCCCATCTCCACGGTCGTGTGCACACGCGGTACCGCTCGTATCGGCAACACCGTCTGCCCAACCTGCTACACTACTGGCTGCATCGCTGTCACAGCCATCGGATGCAACTTTGGGCACGCTAATCTGAGATGTCTCGCCTCTTTGTAGTGGTAACACACTGGAGTCATCGGCGGTGCTGGCTGGTTGCCCCTTTGCAGAAAACTTGCCACTGTATGCTCCAAGCTACCACACCCAAAGCATCCCACACCGCTGACCCTGCCCTCTACATGACATCGAACTTCCACTTATGCCCCTGCGCAGGCTTGCCACTCTTTTTAGGAACAGAATGCGGTTGAATCCACTTTGGCTGTACTGGAGGGCTGACCACCACCACCTGTGCTCTCAAGTCATCCTCTATCGCAGCTGCAGTCTCCATCCGCTCCAATCTTGTAGTGTAATTCTTCACCCTGCATAGAATCCTCAGGTCATCGCGAAGAGCCAACAAGAATACAGGAGCCTGCCCAACAACCGCTGGTGGTACTACAGGAGCCTGCACACCACCTGCTGGGGGCACCACTGCTAGAAGCCGCGCCAACACCTGAGCCAGCAAGTCTGCCATAAGATCATTCCGACCTGGGCACCACCTGCTACAACCCCGTCGTCGAGCCTACCAGCCCCGTTGATACCACCACTTGCCAAGCCCCAAGCCCTCTAGGATGGACTTGCGACTCTGCCACCTCCTCACAAGCCATGCTTTGGGCCACACTCTCGTTAGTCTCGGGAACCTATCCCTGTCCACGACCATCACCACGCCCACGACCATGGCCTCCACCACGACTAGCAGCTCCAACACCTTTAACCATCTGTACCACTAAGAACAGAAGGCTAAGCAATGAAAACGATCCAAACTACACAAGGAAACACAACATACCGTAGAATCACTACAAAAAAAAGTGTACATTGATAGCATAATACGATAGCACATATTTCGTAAGTGTTATTAAAAATAGTATTCGGATTTTGGTTCCTATATCATAGCATTTCATTAACGCTAAGCCTAATAATAAGAAAGTATAAAGCTATAATTACTCTTAACCGCCAACAATGAACCAAAATTTAGCAAAATTTTAACTTATGGCTTAACACTTTAACAAAAACCGCTCAACACTTCAAAAAAAAAATACTCACTTGGTTGTCTTCACTCTTCACACTAAGCAAGACATAAGTTTTATTTTCATTTTTTCTCTCTTCTCCTTCTTCTCTCCTCCTTCAGATCCTTCATCCAAAAAAGCAAGCTTCTTCTCACTCTTTTCCTCTTCTTCTGATTTTGTTGCTAGTTTTGGTGGATTTTATCAGTTCCGCCTCAGATTTCAGATCGATCCATCATCTCTTTGTCCCATATCCATCAATTAGCCTCAGATTTCCAGATCCATCATCCTCGACGCGGCGATGCAACAGCAGGGCTCGTCTCTGACTACGCCTTCAAGCTATAATGCCGTCGTTTCTATTGCCATTGATGTCTCCTTTTATCTCACACGATTCCAGTTTTTCGGGTTACTAACAGAGATTTCATTGAGGAGGAGCAGAAGCTTGGTGGAGTTTGATTTGGAAAGCTTTGCTTGGATTTAGGGTTACTGTATTCGTTGTCTCGTTTCATTTTCTGTAATGGTCTACTCATAGAGATAAAGGATGGGCTTGTGATTCTTTCTAAAATTGCAAAGAGTTCAGGTTAAAGTTTCAAACTTTCTTCTAGCTTCACTTTACATAATTCATGTTCAACTATCTCAAGATGTCTCTAAGTTTAGGTTTGGTTCTCGGCTGAGCTCAAAGTGTTTCTTGCTAGATATCTTTTTTAAAGCTAATGAAGTTTTCCAAAGGTTTTATTTATAGTTGGCTAGATGACTCTGATTTTCTTTATTCACCTATTGTTTCTTGTGGTTCTCTCTACGCTGCTAGATTTGTTTGGTCTGGCCAGAATCTCAAGTTTTGAATTAAGACTTGAGTGTTTNCCCATATCCATCAATTAGCCTCAGATTTCCAGATCCATCATCCTCGACGCGGCGATGCAACAGCAGGGCTCGTCTCTGACTACGCCTTCAAGCTATAATGCCGTCGTTTCTATTGCCATTGATGTCTCCTTTTATCTCACACGATTCCAGTTTTTCGGGTTACTAACAGAGATTTCATTGAGGAGGAGCAGAAGCTTGGTGGAGTTTGATTTGGAAAGCTTTGCTTGGATTTAGGGTTACTGTATTCGTTGTCTCGTTTCATTTTCTGTAATGGTCTACTCATAGAGATAAAGGATGGGCTTGTGATTCTTTCTAAAATTGCAAAGAGTTCAGGTTAAAGTTTCAAACTTTCTTCTAGCTTCACTTTACATAATTCATGTTCAACTATCTCAAGATGTCTCTAAGTTTAGGTTTGGTTCTCGGCTGAGCTCAAAGTGTTTCTTGCTAGATATCTTTTTTAAAGCTAATGAAGTTTTCCAAAGGTTTTATTTATAGTTGGCTAGATGACTCTGATTTTCTTTATTCACCTATTGTTTCTTGTGGTTCTCTCTACGCTGCTAGATTTGTTTGGTCTGGCCAGAATCTCAAGTTTTGAATTAAGACTTGAGTGTTTGTCTGCAAAGAAGGGAAGCAAGAGAATCATCATTGTTGTGTCGTTCCCTAATTTCTATTTCAGAATTAGTAAAATCTGCTTGAAATTGGAGAACTATAACAGAAGAATTTTACTTCTTGGTTTGCAGGTGTAGTCGACAGCAGGTTAGTCCATATATTCAATATCGTTGATATCTTGCAGGCGTTCTTTACTGAGCTGGATCATGAGGAAGAAGAAAAATTGTCAAGGACTAGTTAGTTATTCGNCTTGGTGGAGTTTGATTTGGAAAGCTTTGCTTGGATTTAGGGTTACTGTATTCGTTGTCTCGTTTCATTTTCTGTAATGGTCTACTCATAGAGATAAAGGATGGGCTTGTGATTCTTTCTAAAATTGCAAAGAGTTCAGGTTAAAGTTTCAAACTTTCTTCTAGCTTCACTTTACATAATTCATGTTCAACTATCTCAAGATGTCTCTAAGTTTAGGTTTGGTTCTCGGCTGAGCTCAAAGTGTTTCTTGCTAGATATCTTTTTTAAAGCTAATGAAGTTTTCCAAAGGTTTTATTTATAGTTGGCTAGATGACTCTGATTTTCTTTATTCACCTATTGTTTCTTGTGGTTCTCTCTACGCTGCTAGATTTGTTTGGTCTGGCCAGAATCTCAAGTTTTGAATTAAGACTTGAGTGTTTGTCTGCAAAGAAGGGAAGCAAGAGAATCATCATTGTTGTGTCGTTCCCTAATTTCTATTTCAGAATTAGTAAAATCTGCTTGAAATTGGAGAACTATAACAGAAGAATTTTACTTCTTGGTTTGCAGGTGTAGTCGACAGCAGGTTAGTCCATATATTCAATATCGTTGATATCTTGCAGGCGTTCTTTACTGAGCTGGATCATGAGGAAGAAGAAAAATTGTCAAGGACTGGTTAGTTATTCGTCTTTACACATAAATGAACAAATGTTATGGAGATTGAAAAAGTAAAGAACCTTTGATTCATGTTTTAACCTCCGATGTTTGCAGGAACGAAAGGTAAATTGTTGTAAGAAGTGCAAGTGGCTATCTCGGTTCAAGAAGTTTGTCTATGTTCTCAATGAACACTTGCAGGACATGCTCGAAAATGAGTTTTATGTTGGTGCTTACAAGGTATATTCACTTGGCTTTTAATGTTTTGGTATTATAAAGGGTTGAATCTTTATTTTTCGTACACTCTTGTGTTTTTCTGTTATGGACTATTCAACATGACTTGAGCTTTTAGATCACTATTCACTAGTGTTATAAGTGAGTATAGAGAAAGATAACACCAGTCCATAGCACCAAGTTTGACGCTTCATGGAAAAATATGTGTGTCCTATTGTTTGATGGTGTGGGATTCAAAGGGATGGTAACAGCCACTGAGAGTGTGTGTGCCACTGTATAATAATATCAACTAAGATGACTTCTATATATTGTGTTCTTTTCCTTTGTCGTTGTTGTGCTTCTATTGGATTACATTTCATACTTATTTGGTGTTTGCATTGCATCAAGTAGACCATGGAGATGAACAATCAACAATGGAGGTTGTTGGCATAAAGAGAGATGGACATACGTTCTCAGCTTGTGTCATTAGTGTTTCTATCTATAAAACATTTTAGAGAGTCTGTTTCTAGATTACAAAACTTAGTTTTGTTTCTTCACAGTTCCAGGAGACGTGATAAGTACTCTCAACAAACATAAGGGACCATTTTTCTCCTGAAGTTGAACAAGAAGGGTGATTATCTTCTTACTGGTAGTGTTAATAGAACCGCAACCATTGTTCATGACCTTCGAGAGCATACCAATGGAGTTCTTTAGTCCAATATGAATAGAAGTACTTATGATGTTTTTTTAGAGCTTTTTTGATGAACTACTTGTAAAATTATAGTTATATATCATTTGATGATTAATGGAAAGAAACATGCTTTGTAAGTTTGTAACAAATTGGTTTTGTAGTATATAATTAATTGGATTTCCAATTTATATATTTGGAATAATATAGCAATACATCATTTTATAATGTAGCACATAAAAATTGCTACAATACAGTATAATATAACAAAAATTACGAGCTATCAAAAAATGTATTAAAGCATTTGATTAGTGCTATAATAGAATGACATATAATAGCATATCAAAAAATGCTACTGTAGGATGTGACCCTATTATAGCTGGGGCAAAGATAGCGTTTAATAATTCGCTATCAATGACATATAATAGCAATTTCTAGTGCTAACAAAACTCATATTTCTTGTAGTGAATCACACTTAAGGCTCGAAAAAGATGTTCTAGGACCCCATGCCACACACAAGCATTCAATGCAGAAACATCAACAACACAAAGCACACAGTGAACTCGTACCTAGAACCATGAGGGCTCTGATACCAAACTGAAACAACCCGACCCGTTTTTTTTTAATACCCTAATATCTACTGATCCCATACTCACTAGCAACTTAGCCCCAATCCAAAAACAGCGGATAATATGAAACAATACTAATAATCCAATAACCAATCATGAATAAACGAGTAACATAATTCCAACATCTTAAACATGTCATAAAACAAATCATGGAGCCAGCCACCTAGCATCCGTTCTAGCCAATTAAGTTCCACTCTAGCATCCTAACAGAAGCACAAAACATAAAACTGAGCCTCTAGAACATCCTCCTCTTCATAGCCTTGATTACACTATCACACTTTGCATTTTCCTGCACCGCAACACAAAAGAGATGCATAAGTATTACCAAAAATACTTAGTGAGGCAATCCTCCCATCTACTGGGTTATACACATAAGCAATCAGATCTCCTCATGCCACAACTAACAAACAATAAAATAAACCAGGAAATACACAAAGAAATCACATCATCAACTGCTGCTGAAAAAGGGTGTCGACTGACACCAGAGGATGTCGACCGACACTGACCACCTGGTGTCGACCAACACCTGCTCGACATCTCCCAAAACCCTAGCAGTGTCGACAGACACCTCCACATGGTCTCAACCGACTATAACACCCCGATTTATTAATTATAATTGGGCCGGTTTATTTTGTTATTAAGATTAGCCCTTAAGACCTAAGTTGATCAAAACAACAAAACGACAAGGTTATATGTGTACTGTGAGTGTGTGCTCGTGGATACATGGGTATGTAAATGCGTTTATCTCTGTCGATGTTTTTGATAAAAGGGAAGAGATCTTGAGCAAAACCCTAAATAAGAGTGAGATTGTTGTCACCGCTGTGCACTACAAGAAAACGTGGGATTACCGACTACAAAAACAGTCACTAACCAGTCGCAAACTACTTAATAACAACTGATTAGCGACTGACATATGTAGTCGCTAAAGAGAGCGTGGCTAAAATAATCAGTCGCTAAAGAGTCAGTCAATGAGCTACTATTTGGCGACTGATAATATTGGTCGTTGTTCCCTCACCAAAATGTCACTAAATGTTACGACTGAGTTGCAACGCCTGAGCGACTATTTTGGTTACTCATTTACGACTGTTTAATTATTGATTTATCATATATTTTTTTTAAAATCCGGTTAAATTTAATTATTTGATTTTGTAATAACAAAACAGATTATCAAAACTATAACTAAAACATAACAAACTTGAAATTAAACAAAGACATAAATTTCACCGTAAATAAGTTTCAGCATACATAAGTTCTAGAAAACATCTAACAAATCACACCAAGTTCAATAGTACAAGTGTTCAGCTTGTTTTGACCAAGTGTTCGTGAAAAGTTTGACAGACTTGGATTTCTCAATATCTTGAGCGTGACTGTCAAGAGCTGCAGCAAAGCACAAGAAGAAGAACCAGAATATGTATTAAGCACACAAAAAAACACTGCTTAAACACCACAAACTTTGTTTACAACACAAATAAATGTTTCAAGACAAGATAAGAGAACCAGAGCTACCTTCAAGTTGATCAAGTGAAGCTCAATTTTGTTCTCGAATTGATCTCATGTCAATCTACTATTAGGAAACTGAGAGCATGTTACCTGCCATAGATCCTCAGTCACAAACGGCATAAATGGATGCAACAGCTTAAGTATATTCTCGAAGACATATAACAAAACTTCATGTTCAGCAACTCCATCTGGTCAAGAGAAATTAAAAAATTAATCTTTTCACAACGAAGACTTAATTCCTCGCCATCTCCATCTCTATATTTAACCTGTAGCAGATTATAGTGGTGAAAAAGACAAGCATTTAGATATTCCATCAGTCACCAAAAATAATAACATTAGCCAGATATAATAGACAAAAATAACATACAATAAGATGCTTTGTCTCTAAATTATATCCAATGATAGAATTAGGATACCAAACGGCATCCAATGGCCAAAAAACCTAGAGATTAGACAACAATCAAACTGTTAACTGGTCCCTTTCATAAAGATAGAATTGAATAGCTAAAGAACATAACTTAATAGCTCAACACTTGCCTTGCATTGTAGCCCAACATTGTAGCCCAATGAAAGTTGTAGGATCCACACCATCATAACTCCACCAGCCATGCCCAAAACTCGCCAGTCATAAAACGTCAAACTAACTAATAATGTACAATTTAGCAAAAATATGACTACATTGCCGAAGACGCTATTGTACTTAGAAGCGTATAGATTTTCAAACAATGATTTATCTCGGAGATGAGACAGTTCCTAAACCGGAAAAGTAAATGGTAAATGGATCCTAACCTGACCCATTTCTTAACTGAAGCAGAAGCTGTGAGAACCGTCTCCTGATTCTTGACAAAACTCTTCTTCCTCCAGGAAGATCCATTTTGTTTGCTTCCGCTACACACAGCTTTGATTCGACATCCCCTTAAAGTCGGGGTATCAGATATGCTTAAAGTAGTAGACTCCCAAATTCATAAGCTCGCCATTACCAATCCTCCTCCTCTTCAGCTTCTTCTTCTTCATCTTCTCCTCCTCCTCCTCATCATCATTAAGCTCTGTAGTTTCAGTTTTCACAATCAAGAGTGGTGGTGGTCGTTGAGTTTGATTTTCCTTTGCGTATCTTCTTCTTCCGCCAAAGGTTTTGAGATACACGACATTGAAATCATTTAGAGGAAGAGAGTCAAAAAAACAAAGCTGTTGGGTAAAGGTTCTCCTCGCTCTCTCCGCCAATTGAAATTGAAATTGAAATAGTTAGGGTTTGAGGGATCTCGAGAATTAGGGTTTAAACGAAACAGGGATGCTATTGTTAGGGGAGAAAGAAAAGGAGCTCAAATAAGGGTTTTCTCGGCGAAAAACAGAAACGATTGAGAAGAGATTTGAGGGATTAAGGTTTTCTCGGGGAAGAAGAGAAACGATTTGGGTTTGAGTCGTTTTGTTACGACCCAAATTTGGTTTAAAGCCTAAATTAAATAAAGCAGTTGCTAAAGAGTAGCTGTTTATTCGCAATGTTTGGCAACTATCAAATTGGTCTCCAAACTAGTCGCAAATTGGCGACTACACTGCGACATTATGCATTAGTCTCGAATTAGCATCTATTAGGAGACTGTTTTATTTTAGTAGTCATAGAAAAACAATAGCAATCCAGTCGTTAAATTTAGCGACTGTGTTTTAGGCCGCAACTTTCAGTCGACAATTCCATGTTTTGTTGTAGTGTTGGTCCTCTAGTGTTATCATGAGCCTCATAGAGGAAAAGCATAGATAAAGGTCTGTTTTTCTCATTGGTCTCCATCGATCCCGTCGGTCACCACTGATCACCACCGTTGGTCAGTCAACCTCCGTCTTTCACCGGGGATGTCAATTTGCTGTCACTGGAGCAGTCGTAGTCCATTGTCGAGGCCATTAAGGGTAAGGAAACCCTAGATTATTTTGTAACTTGTGTAGGAAGTTTCTGGCCATTGACTTACGATATGTTATCTTGTTTACACAACCACCACTGGATTGAACAGTTGCAGATCCACTTTGTCGAGACATCATGAACCATCGGGTGTAGACGCCAAAGGTAAACGGCGAAGCTTCACTTGTATCGTTGTTGTTGTGGTGTTTAATTAATAATCTGGAAGCTTAATTGTTAAGAGTACATGAGCTGTTAACTTGTGTAATTAGTTGTCACGTGAAGTAATGGTGGTTCGTGAGAATAATTTGGTTTGGCTTTGGAATTGTTTATGGAACTGAGCATTGGGACTGCTTATTTAAGTGGTTATGATATTGTGAAAAGATATTTGCTTTTGGGAACCGAATTCATATGATCGTGAGGATTAAGTTATGGTGTAATGAATTATTAGATTTTAGTCTAATAAATTTAATTGGAAAATTATTTAACTAAATCGAGACTTTGGTTTGGGTTGGTTTAATGGTTTATTGTCATCTAAACCATTGCAGATTGAGGATTGTTATCGAAGCGGGTTTCAGTTGATGTTAGTTCTAAACTAAGGATTCAATCCAATGGCTAAGGTGAGGGTGGTAAGTGCGGATAACAGTAACCTCTTTCTTTATGTAATCATCAATAGTTGTCGGGTATAGACTCGAGAATTGTTTGTTGATTGTAATTGTTTGTGTGGATTTGTTTGCATGGTAAAGTAGGTTGCTAGTAACATCATATACGTGAATGACGTTAGTAATATGATTTGATGTTATGAATTAATGTATATATTATATTACAAAAATAATCATGAACGTATAATGAAAATGAGAAAGGAAAGGATACTTGAGGATGTTGGACTGCAATGGACCGACGGGTGCATTGCAGATCATAAACCACTAACAAGCAGTACGGGAAGAATCGAGCTATGGGCCGTGATCTTCCAGGAATGGGGTTTGTGAGCCAGAAAAAGTGATAATGGCCAAACCTATAAGGAAAGTAAAACTTTTTAAGTAATGTAAGAAACATAAATGTCTGAATGTGGTAGTTGCCACAAAAGTGCATAAAATAAGATGAAAGTTATTGAGGAGAAATAAGATGTTTGCTTGTTTGTTTGATTGATAGACATTCTGAGTCTATGCTAAGTAATAGTTGTTGATTATATATGGAACGTGATTACTGTATGTCCAGTGGGCAGAGTTTGATCTCCTCACTGAGTAAACTTGTTTACTCACCCCTTCTTTCTCTTTTTCCCAGGTTAGTAAGTTCAAGAATTGCAGTTTGAAGTTTGTTCGTTGGTGAATTTTAAAGAAAGAAACGTTTTGGCCAAATTATATGTTGTCTCGTCTTCTGTGACGGTACGAGTGTTACAACGACACTCGCCAAAGCCCTCGCGCCATCCTTGCATTGGTGTCAACTGACACCCTCCTGGTGTCTCCCGACACTGATGCCGAGCATCAATTCTCGCCTCCAAACACCTCTCATGCGTCCCAAGAATTCTCATAAGCAAATCCAAGCCACAAGAGCCACGAAAATCACATAAACCTCAAGAGAAAACAATCACATAACACGAAAAGCCACAGAAACAGAGATCTTATCTTAGATAAGCGATGATCATGCACTCACCTTTGCCAAACAGAAATATCTAAGCCCAAACGATAAACCTATCACCACATCAACCTTCCCACACATCCCTAGCCTTGTCTCCAGGAAAAAAACTCACCCACAGAGACAAAGAATCTCCAAAAACCTCAAGAACATTCACTGGAAAAACTCTCTCTTCTTCTTTTCTCTCTTGAAGTGTCAAAAGTTGCCAAAAGGACTTAGGAAGTCATGTTTATCACTTATATATCGAGTCTTAGGGTTTCCTTAAACCAACCACACAAATTGGAGAATTAAAATCGAACCGGTTTGACCCGACCACACATGGTGTCGATTGACACCACCACCAGTGTCGATGGACACCCTTACCATATTTCCAAAATTTGGTCCACGGGTGTTACACTCATCATCTATTTTAGCTACGAATCTGAAAATAAAAATTTCAAGAAACAAGCTAAAATAAGTACAACAATTCAACGAGTTAGAATATTAAGTACTACGAACACTCAAGCAATTTCAAACAAAAAAAATCAAGCAATAACATGCAAGCAAAATCAAACAAGAAATTTAAGCAAACAATCAACAAGCAACGAGAAATAAATTCAAGCAACTTAGATTGTTCTATATGCATGTCCATTTTTATGCAAAATTATTGCAAATTAATCCATCAAGTAAACTATGTCCATCAAGTAAACTTATAATAATTTTGTATCATTTTCGATCATGCATGCAAGCCATTCTATCAGGTTAATTCATCTAGTAAACTTAATTCATCAAGTTAACTTAGGATATCTATCTCCTCAAATTTTAAGCATGTATGGTGATTCTAGTGTTAATTTTATGTAATTAAACAAGAATCCAACAAGAATTCCTACCAAATTTTAACATGCAACTCATTTAGCTAAGGTGAATCTAGCATACAACTAACTAGATGCAACAAGCAATGGATGTGTACAAAAGCCCTATAGCTCATGCAAAATCTCACACAATCGACCACAACTCACAGAAGATTCTAGGCAGCAGATTGATTGAGCGTGCAGACTCTTCTTCACCAGCAGATCAGACGACAGCTCTCTTCTCGACTTTCAACACCAATTCTCGATCTTCAGCGCCAACAGACGTTCGTCTTGTTCTTCTTAAGCGATCAAGTCTTTAGAGAGGTTTTAATTGTGTTTCTCTGGGCAAAAGAACTTGAAAATATAGCCTAAGGGCTGTATTTATAGGCGTTTGATAAATTCCCTGTTTTTGTGACAAGTGTTGTGCATGCGTTGACATGTGGCGCTGCACAAATCGCAGCGCTGCAAGTGGTGCTGCACAAATCGCAGTACTGCAAGTGGCGCTTGAGTTTCTTTTGGGCGTACAATTGGTATATCTTGCAACAAATGGCAAGACTGAGAACAAGTGACTTCCTTCTTCATTTATGCATGTTTTCTTTTCCATCTGTAAGCCAAGTGGCTTTTTGCAAACTAAGCAAAGAACCTTCTATTCTTTTTCGTGTTTCCGTCCTTTTGGGTCCCTTTTTTGACCATCGTTTTGCATGTGGCACCGTTCTTTGATCATGACACCGAATCTCGATCGTTCTTCGATCCTTTAGCATTGATGTGGCTTCCATCCTTCTTATTCGTTCTCTTTTCATGTTTTAGCGCATGTTTCTCGACCATGGGTCAGAAATTATCGACTTTCTTCGAGAATTTCTTGTTCTGGGGTCGTACTTTACAAAGTGCTTCGATATTCTTCGACCAAGGACATTAAAACGCCCATTCGTATGTCACCATCGTCAGATATGTAATTCTAATGGCTTCTAGTACGTATTGTTGTTGATGCGGTCGCTGGACTTTTGGTAACTCGACAGTGGGTACGCTGATCTCCCGACACCATCGTTAGCCTTCTAGTACCATTGTCGTTGGCATATTGGCTATTCGATAATTTTCGTTGGTCCTTTGTCTTATTTTACTTTTGGCTCGATCATTCCTCTTCTTTGTAGTTTTTAAGACTTTCTATCAGAGAAAATCCCATGACTATCAGTCTTCTCCTCCGATGGTTCGATGGCTCTCATGTCTCGCATTGACCGTTGGGTCATTTTTTGACTTATTGATATTTCTTCGGAAATCTTTCAGTTGTTTTTCTTTATTTTCTTGTCTCCTTTATGAGTTTTTTCGGATCTTTTTCTTCGAAAATTTTATTTGGCTTTTTATCTCTTAGTGTGGGTCACTACACCGCCCTACTTATGTTTGGAGAAGCCTTATACATGGTCCTGATTTGCTTTTTAAGGATCTTTGAAAAATGATTGTTACTAGGTAATCATTTGATTTGGGTTCATCGTTTGGTTTATGATGAACAAATGAGAACTCCATTGATGAAGAGTGTTTTTGTTGCTTTGAATCTGAAAATGGAAGATCTGATTGATTGATTCTCAGAAAATAGACTAGAATTTTGATAAGCTAGAGGCTTTATTCTATCCACGATGTGTAAGACTTATCTCAGATTCTCAGTTAACAAACTTATGGTTTTAACGAGTGATTATATTTTTGTGAAAGGGTTTTCATAGTTATTGACTTTTTAGGATCATAGATGAGTACAAACTCATTGGAGTCAACCCTTGCAAAACGATAAACATAGAAAAGGCCTAAACCAAAATGGGTAACATGTCTAACAAGGAAGAAGCTCATAAAACAAACAAGCGGCTCATCAAACCTTAACCCACAAACTACACCAAGACCAAAACTAGGTAATTATATTGAAACATAAATTATCTTCTGTTATTAAAATATCTACAGTGATAAACTATGATCGAAAATTTAGTGGCAAGATTCACTGATGATTGACTTTCCTTCTCTGATTTGTTAAACAATAAGCTTCTCCATTTTGCATGGCTTAAAAAAGCAGTTAATTCCATTTTTGTGGGCATATGGTGTCGAAATTTCAAGTGACAAGAGACGGCCCAAATTGGACAAGCTAATAGTTGTTTTTTTCTTTTGGGTTGCAACGTCATTTTTCGAAGAGTTCAAGCCTAGATCAAGATCCTACATCTCTCCTAAATATACTCCAACTCCAATTCAAGGGAAATAAACCAAAGATCGCTTGGCTTCCCTAATGGTTTTAAACAAAACAGATCATCTTGACTTCTAACTTGTAAGTAGAAAAAAAAAAACAAATTCATATGGTCAGCGAGGAAACATAAGTTTAGAATAACAAAAGATTCACATAAGTCTTTTTAAAAAAATTTGTTCACATCCTTCACATAAGTCTTTTTTGGACAAGAAGTAGATGTGAAAGTAATTTAAGCCGACACTAGCTAGAAAGAAAAAGAAAGAAGAAGAAAGCAAGAATTGCACGTACCTCGTCCTAATAGTGTTGTGATTACATGATCCAATAGAATCGCTGACGCAATAACGACAAGTCGACAAAAGAAAAAGAGGTGCACCATAAATAAGGTGGACCTGAGAAGCATATGAATGAAAACCTAAAAGACAAAATCAATGGGGTCATTAAAAATTTACTATATTATATAAAAAGTTTTAAAAATGAAAAACATATAAAAAAAAAAAAAAAGAGGACCCAGTTCCTGCATGTATTCACGTGCCCTGCCATTCCCGCTTGCCGTTTATTACACTANTTGCACGTACCTCGTCCTAATAGTGTTGTGATTACATGATCCAATAGAATCGCTGACGCAATAACGACAAGTCGACAAAAGAAAAAGAGGTGCACCATAAATAAGGTGGACCTGAGAAGCATATGAGTGAAAACCTAAAAGACAAAATCAATGGGGTCATTAAAAATTTACTATATTTTATAAAAAGTTTTTTAAAATGAAAAAAAATATTAAAAAAAAGAGGACCCAGTTCCTGCATGTATTCACGTGCCCTGCCATTCCCGCTTGCCGTTTATTACACTATCATCTGCATCTGCTTCTGCATAGGATTCTAATGTACCTCCAAAATTTCTATATTTTTCTTTTGCCAAATATTTTATATAGTATCATAATAAATAGAAGAATAATTTATGTAAAAATAAGACAACCAGTAATTTATATTATATTCTCCTACTGAAAATGTTGGTCGTCTCAGAAATCAATGAGGTGAAAAAAATAGATCACTCGTCGAACTATATCTATCTATATCAAGTTATACATTTAATTTTCTTTTTTATACCGGCAAATTAATTATATCAAATTATAAATGTGTTACAATGTACATGATACATCAAATACAACCATTGATAAAGAAGTGGAAGTTATGTGTTTTAATTATATCAAATGATATAGTAATTTATTTCATCATTAAAGCATGAAAGGAAACAAAAACGAAAACAAAAATTATTTAGAGAGAAAACAAAGTAATTTCATTTAATAAATTAATGGATTTTGTTGAAGGATTTGTAGTAAAAAAAAAATATACATTAATTACTATTGACAAAAGAAATTATAGGTATTAGCCGACGGTAAACTGTAACAATTGTAGTATAAGTATGTTATGAAATTTTTTTTTTAAATAAGAAACTACATACTAATTGACGTTAATTAAAAATAAATAATCTGATGGTGGTCGACTGACTTCTTTCTTTCTTTTTTTTTGGTTGTTGTTGGTCGAGTTTGTTTTCGGTAGATTCGAAGAATCTCAGTAACTTTTGCTTCATTACTTTATTTTTAGTACAAATTAAAGAATGTGCTCATGCCGCATGCCCATTTTTATCCTATGAGTTTAATTTACGATAAAATTATAAAATATGAATCTCAAAACCAGCTTTCTAATATTTTTTTTTAGTTTTCAACCATACAATACAAGTATTCCTTCAATGCGTAGGTTTCACTAAATTTGTTTGAGCATAAGGGGTGGCAATAACATGGGCTAAATGATTCGATTTATTGTATTTGGACAAAATGTCAGTGATAAATGAGAGAGAGGTGATGTTTGGCGTTTTTAGTAATATTGTCTTTGTCTTTGCCATTTTGTAAATTGAAACTAAATATAATTTTTTACATTTATATAATAACTCTCACTATCAGTCAATTATTATGCAAGAACAATAAAAATAAACTTGGACTGTATACGCGTGTTTATCTACAAGGTAGCTTTTTGAGTAAAAAATTGACTTTTAATTTCATTATTGATAAGATTTAATATTATATGGAAAGATAAGAACAAAAACATAATGTATATTATTGCTACTATCTACAAATTTGATTATCAGAAAGTTCCTCTTGATATTTTTAGGAAAATTAGCACCTAATTTATCCATCAATAGGAAAATTGGACCGTAACATTCAAAACATCATACTTGAAAAATCTCAATTCGTTTAGTTGGCAACTACATATATGCCAAATAATTCAAGAATGGTTCGAAGATTCTCTATAAAGTTAATAGAACAGAACCATAAAAAAGTGTTTTCATCATCCTTTATGCAGGTATGCTTGTAAATTACTATAATGTATTATTGTATTCTGTTTCACTAATTTTCTTTGTACAATCAACAATATAGACTCCAATCAGGGAAAAATGAAATAAAACCCATATTTAAGATATTTCTAAAAAACAATAAGTATACATTAATGACTTAAAACCAACCAAAGATATTTTACTTCAAAAAAAATATCAATTCTAGCCCTCAAAATGAAAAAGAAAATAGCAATATAAAAAGAGAGACCAAAATGAGAGAGAAAAGAGAGATTTCGATGTGAATAGCTCTGAAGTGAAACGAAAAAAAGAACAGAAAAAAAAAATAAACAAAAACAAGAAGAAGAAGAAGAAGAATAAAAGAAAATGTTTGATGGTGGAGTACCGGAGCAGATCCACCGGTTCATAGCATCTCCACCGCCAGCTTCTCCGCTTCCGCCGCATCAATCGGCCGCGGAAAGATCACTCCCTTTTCCTGTTTCATTTGCTTCTTATAACACCAATCATCAAGCTCAGCATATTTTGAGCCTTGATAGCCGTAAGACCATTCACCACCATCATCATCATCATCACCATGACATCAAAGATGGTGGTCCTACTCCTGCTGAGTGGATATGCCACACGGATCATGATGGCGATAATCATCACCATCCTTGGTGTAGTGATGAAGTTCTTGCTCTACTTAGGTTCAGATCTACAGTTGAGAATTGGTTCCCTGAATTCACTTGGGAGCACACCTCAAGGTACATATTACTTCTAATTATATGCATCAATAGTTATCTATATAAATTTTTTTTCTGTATATGCATATGGACTGAACCTAAAGTCTCTTGATTCAGTGTTTATATGTGTTCATGTACATTGGTTTGATAAAACTTAAAAACATTTATATATGGGAATTCAGGCTACACAAGTTGATTTGATAGACTAGATCTTGTTTCTTTCGAATAAACATTTTTGGGATATTTAATTTTGATGTTAACAAATGATTGGCCATTAATACCTATTTTTATTGATACATAATTGGCATCTTTGTGACATTTTAATACATTTTTAAAAATAAACGAACGATGAAATTTATAGATATAAATATGTGTATATTATTGGTGTATCCGTGTATATATAAATATATGTACATGTGCGTGAGTATATATTCACATAATAAATGATACTATGTCGTTTATGAAATTATGATGTTGTAGAAAGTTGGCAGAAGTTGGGTTTAAGAGGAGTCCACAAGAATGCAAAGAGAAATTTGAAGACGAAGAGAGAAGATATTTCAATGGTAACAACAACAACAACACTAATGATCATCAACACATCAGCAATTACAACAACAAGGGAAATAGTTATAGGATATTTAGTGAGGTTGAAGAGTTTTATCAACATGGTCATGATGATGAGCATGTCTCATCAGAAGTTGGGGATAACCAAAACAAGAGGAATAATTCCCTAGAAAGAAAAAGAAACGTGGAGGAAACGGTACAAGACTTAATGGAGGAGGACAAATTAAGAGATCAGGATCAGGGTCAAGTAGAAGAAGCATCAATGGGGAATAAGATAAACTCCATTAATGTAGGCAAAGTCGGAAACGTAGAAGATGATGCGAAGTCATCATCATCATCAAGCTTAATGATGATCATGAGGGAGAAGAAGAAGAGGAAGAGAAAGAAAGAGAAGGAGAGGTTTGGTGTGTTGAAAGGGTTTTGTGAGGGTCTTGTGAGGAGCATGATAGCACAACAAGAGGAGATGCATAAGAAGCTTCTAGAAGATATGGTGACGAAGGAAGAAGAAAAGATAGCAAGAGAGGAAGATTGGAAGAAACAAGAGATGGAGAGGCTCAACAAAGAGGTAGAGATTAGAAAACAAGAACAAGCCATTGCTAGTGATAGAAACACCAACATCATTAAGTTCATATCCAAGTTCACAGACCATGATCTTGATGTCGAAATTCCAACAAGCGCTTTTCAAGACCCGTCTTCTTTAGCTCTACCACAAACCCAAGGAAGTAAAAAGTTTCAAACCTCATCATCACTATTACATCAAACCCTAACTCCACATAACCCTTTAACCAATGACAACTCACTTGAACCCACTTCAACTAAAACCCTAAAAACCAAAACCCAAAACCCAAAACCTCCAAAAAGTGATGATAAAAGTGATCTCGGCAAGAGATGGCCGAAGGATGAAGTGTTGGCCCTTATCAACATCAGACGCAGTATCAGTAGCATGAACGATGATGATCATAAAGATGGGAACTCATTATCATCATCCTCAAAAGCTGTTCCATTATGGGAAAGAATATCCAAGAAAATGTTGGAGGTTGGGTACAAGAGAAGTGCCAAGAGATGCAAAGAGAAATGGGAAAACATCAACAAGTATTTTAGGAAGACAAAAGATGTTAACAAGAAGAGACCACTTGACTCGAGGACTTGTCCTTATTTTCACCAACTCACAGCTTTGTACAGCAAACCCTCCACCGGGACCACCACCACAGCCACCGCCACGTCAGCCGGAGATCTACAAACCCGACCCGAGGTTGGATCCGAAGATCCTGATATTCCTGCACCCATGCATGTAGATGCAGCAGATGGTGCCGGCGATAAAAGCAATGTTCCGTTTTCAGGTTTCGATCTTGAGTTCTAATAAATAAATTATATATATATATATATAATATCATCTGTTTATTCTCTTTTTCTGCTTTTTTTTTTGTTGTTGCTAAAACCTCATTTTTGTTGAAAAAGTTATATATATATGAATAGTGTCATTTACTGTTTTACGGATTAGAGGGAAACGTATGTAGGGGACTTGGACCGTACACGTGCACCGACAAACAGCAAAATTCAGTTGAACTTGAATAAACTACTGTTTAAACTTTAAATCTAATTCTAGCTTCTATTTCACATGAATTTCACATACATACATTTTATTATATAAAACTAGAATTAGATAGCACGGATTAACATTTATTTTATAATTTTTATTTAAAATGTTTTATATATGATTGTTTTATTTATTTAAATTTTTTTTGTTCAAACACTATGGTATGAAATCATATAAATCATACGTTGAATATGTTGAATAATCATATGTTAAATATAACTTATTTTTAAATAACATCTATTTTTTAAGATCTATTCTAGTAGATCTAGAATTTGACCTGCAGTACACTACAGTTTAAGTTATTTGATAAAAATATTAATTTCTGTTTGTTAATTTTATTTGATTTTTTATTTTTTAAAATTATATATTGTATTTTGATTGTTAATTATATGACTTAACCTACAGTATACCGCATATTAATTATTTTATTACAGTATTAATTAATCAATTTAATTAGATACGTCTATTAATCTAATATTCATATTGTTAACAAAATAATGAGATGATATTTTATCCATGTAGCACCGAATTAATGATATTTTAAGTTTCTACTAATATCTACTCAAACATGTCTATAACCTGTCGTGTAACATTTTAATTCGATGTACACCGTAGAAAAAACTTCATAAAAATCTAAATATTTGATTGTTAATTATATGACTTAACCTACACTATACCGCATATTAATTATTTTGTTACAATATTTATTAATCGATTTAATTAGATACGTCTATTAATCTAATATTCATATTGTTAACAAAATAATGAGATGATATTTTATCCATGTAGCACCGAATTAATGATATTTTAAGTTTCTACTAATATCTACTCAAACATGTCTATAACCCGTCGTGTGATATTTTAATTTGATGTACACCGTAGCAAAAACTTCATAAAAATCTAAATATTTGATTGTTAATTATATGACTTAACCTACACTATACCGCATATTAATTATTTTGTTACAATATTAATTAATCGATTTAATTAGATACGTCTATTAATCTAATATTCATATTGTTAACAAAATAATGAGATGATATTTTATCCATGTAGCACCGAATTAATGATATTTTAAGTTTCTACTAATATCTACTCAAACATGTCTATAACCTGTCGTGTAACATTTTAATTCGATGTACACCGTAGAAAAAACTTCATAAAAATCTAAATATTTGATTGTTAATTATATGACTTAACCTACACTATACCGCATATTAATTATTTTGTTACAATATTAATTAATCGATTTAATTAGATAAGTCTATTAATCTAATATTCATATTGTTAACAAAATAATGAGATGATATTTTATCCATGTAGCACCGAATTAATGACATTTTAAGTTTCTATTAATATCTACTTAAACATGTCTATAACCCGTCATGTGATATTTTAATTCGTTATACACCGTAGAAAAAACTTCATAAAAATCTTAATATATTTTTAAAATTTAAAATATTTTAATAAAAGTTTCTTTTTTTTAGAAACTGAACTACTTATAATATTTGAACTTCTTATAAAGTTTAAATATTATTAATATCTTAAACAGTTATAAAAATTCAATGTTTTAATAATTGAAATATTAATAATCTTTATAGTTTTAAAAAAGTTCAAAAAATAATGAGATGATATTTTACCCGTGTAGCACCGAATTAATGATATTTTGATTTTCTATTAAAATCAATTCAAACATGTCCTACCATATAACCCCGTCATGTGATATTTTAATTTGTATATATTATTAAAATTTAAAATGTTTGAATAAATTTTATTATTTTAGAATATGAAATACTTATAATATTTGAACTTCTTATAAAGTTTAAATATTATTCATATCTTAAACATTTTATAAAAAGATAAATGTTTTAATAATTGAAATATTAATAATCTTTAAAAAAATTTAAAAAGTTACACATTTAAATATTTAAAGTTATTAATATTTAAAATTCTTTAAAATAAAGAGCCATAAAAAATGCATAAATTTTTTAATTCCAATGCCTGATAAATCAAGGTTTATGCTGATTCGTATTCAGAATCATTTTGGTCTCTTTTTTATTAATATGACTTTGAATCTTTGCCTAGTTTTTCTTAGGTGATGTAGGGCATTTTGTATATTTCGTTTATTCATCAGTTGAGAAATATTTGTCTGTTTTAAAAAAATTAAATTACATCATATGCAGAAAAAATCATAAATTTTATTAACTAAATATATTAGATAAAAAATTAAAATAATTTAAAAAGAAAATAAAATAAATGTGAAAGAAGAATCACATATTTTTGTTTTAATTAGGTTGAGAGATTTCTTTATCTTTTAAATGTTATCTATAATTGATTTATATGTTACTATAATTAACTAAATCCATACTATCCTTACTTACCAAAACTCAGACTAACCCGTATATTATGATACACCTATGTCACAAGTTTATAACCAAAAAAACATAAATATATATATATATATTATATAGTCTACAAAATAATGTTGTGTACTTCCGTTTTATTATATAGGGGATTTAATGTCAAATTTACTCATTAACAAGATTGTGACACGTGTCAATTGTATCGTTCAGATGTTAACACATGTGAATTCTAAATTTATTAAAAAAAATTAAAAAAATGTAAAAATTTAAAACCTACCATTAAAAGGTATTATATATAAGTAAAATAGAGAAAAGTTCTTTTAAAGAAAAAACCACTTTTGTAAACTTCCAAATGTAAAACAAAACTATTATCAGTTATAAAAATATTAAAAGGTAATTATAAAAAAATTATAAAATTTAAACAGCTTTAAAATTTTAAAAAGATCATTATAAAGAAATTATATATATATATATCATAGAATTCAAAATTATAATATAGGTTATTTATTTTAATTTTAAGTTGCTAATTTTACAAAAAAAAGGATTACTTTTTATATAAGATAAAAAAATGATTGTGAAAATATACAAATAATTACTGTTTCTAAAAATACGTAAATACTCACTTTTACATAAAGAAAAACATGGTTGAAGAAATAAAAACAAAAATAGATCGTCTCATAGTTTTTTCACCAATCAAATAATTTATTCAAAAAGACTGCTATTGTAATATATAAGATAGGAGTATGTAATATTAACATATGCGTTTTTGTAACTATAAAAATATGTTAAAGTGAAGAGATATATAATAGGTTATTTAATGTGTTCACAAATACAATTTGTTGGTAGTAGTAAAGACTAAACAATACTCCCTCCATTTCAAAATATAGGATGTTTTAACTAAAGCACGTAGATTAAGAAGTTTTTACTTTTAACAAGCTCAACCAATCAGAAACAATACTGCATAATATAAAATACTAAATTAATCTAAAAGTTACATAAAAACTTGAAAACATCTTATATTATGAAACAAAAAACTTCTCTAAAACATCTTATATTTTGAAACAGAGGGAGTATATTTAAATAGTAAAATATATTTGTGTGTACAAATATACTTTTAGTGGCAATGTATATTTTCTATAACTAAAAATTTATCTCTTTATTTTTATACATTGTTTTTACTTATAAAAATAATTAAATATATCTTCTTTGTTAAATTTAATTTTATTCTAATGACTTTGAACTCATCTACAACTATTTTCTTTAATTAAAATTGTATATATTTACATTTTTTTCCAACCAAACAATAAATTAAATGGAAATTCCTCGATTAGTTGTCCAAAATGGAGGGAAAGTGTTTACAAAAGAAACTTCAGAGATAAGAGAACGCGAAGCATGGGCAAGACAATCTGTTTTCGTATTTGACGGATGCAGGATCCAAGAGAAATATGGTCTGAATGGTAACGGCGGATTTGGTTGTGTGGGACAAACATATTTGCGGGACAAGTGCGGGACAAATATATTTGCGGGACAAGTGCGGTTAATACAAAATAAGCGGTACAAAATAATGTGTGATTGGTGAAAAACTATTTGCTGTGCGGATTTTATATTATATAATTATAATTAAGTTGTATATTTATTTTTAATGAAAAAATATTTTCATATATTTTTTATGATTTTTTATGAGTCAAAAATTTATTTTGAAATAATTAAATGAATTTTGTATATTAAATAGTAAAAATACATGTTTTAAAAATAATTTTATAATTAGAAAAACTAGATATTTTTTTGAAATTGTTACATCTATTATTATATATATATATGTTAATCATATTTTTCGTCATAAAGTTGACTATAGATTTTTGTTTTTACAAATCTATTATTTTCTGTATTAAAACTGATTATTTTATAATTTATGAAAAAATAATGAAGTAAGTTAATTTTATTTTTCAAAAGATGCACATTTAAGAAATAATTCATCAATGATAATCTTTAATAATTAAAAAAACCTTTTTAGCATACAGTCATTTGTTTAAACTTATGTTGATAATTACTTTTTTATTAATTATAAATTAAATAAATCAAATATTTGCTTTATTCAAAGCGTTTTTGTTGAAAACCGCATGATAATTGGTTGTTTGAAATACAAGTACGGTTGATAAGGCAATACTACTAGATTTGGAATAACCCAAACAGTACTTTTCTGTTTATCACAATAACGTAAATTTCATTTGGTGGTATGATTGGTGACATGATTTATTTTTTTATTATAAATCTTGAAAACCGTTTTTTCACTTGTTACCATTCAAGACCATAGAAAAGTGGGAAGGACTTCACCGAGTTAAATTCATCGAGCAGGTTGAAGAAGGACGGCTAATCTTTAGGTAATGCACAATAGTGAGTAACTCAACACAATTAGTCTCCAAATGTTGACAAGCGATCCCTGCAGCACGTATCCACTCCATGACCCACAACAACGCTTCTAACTCTGAATGTAGGGGAGATGGGCTCCGTCTTAGACACTTGGTCCTCAACAACAAGGTTCGCTCCTCACCAATACATCACCACCAGCCCAATCTTGAATGCACATTGGTTGCTTTCCAAGAACCATCAATCTGACAACCAGGTGAAGAAACATGGACATCCAAAGACGGAGATGGAGCTGACATGACCGCTGTAAAAGAGAATGCTTCTTCCCATACTAACTTATCACCCAAAGCCTGAGCAATTATATCATTTGCCTCAATCTCTAAAGCTTGAAAAACTTTTTTATTTATGCCTTTCCAAATTACCCATAAAATTTATGGTAATTGAAAAAGTTGATCAGAATCACCCTGTTGAGAGGCGACACCCCTCTAGAAAACAAAATCCAAATTCGAGTACACCGACTCATATGGAAAACCCTCTAATGAGATCAGACTCGGAGATAAATCTCAAACTTCACACAAGCAAGGGCATTCAAAGAAAACATGATTAATAGTCTAAACCGCAAAGTCACACCTTTTACACCAAATATCACATTGGACAACTTTGTGTATCAATTTATTTTTGTAGATAGCTTTTACTTACTAAAAATAATTATTTTATTTGTTAAATTTAATTTTATTTTAAAAATTCTAAACCCGCACATCGGTGTATATATATATATATATGTATGAAATCAAATCTTTCAATACCACAAAAAAAAGGAAGAGAAAGGTATATTTTTGTGAATTAGTTACGTATGTATTTGGTTTTTATTTGAAGTAGGCAAAACAAAATTCAGAAAACGAAAAAAAAAACTGTCTTCACTTTAATCAATTAAACAATGAAAAAAAAATTACACGTTTTTCATTCTGTACAATATTAGACATAAATGATAAAAAATGCTGTCTGATTTACATGTTATGCTTTTGTATGTTTTTTCATATACAATTTTCCTGTAGAAATAATATATTATTTTTAGAGGTTAAAGAAAAAAATTATTATTTCATCAAGAAAAGGCAATATATATATATATATATATACACATATATTTATTGTTTTGTTAACTTATGTATATAAATATTCGAATCATTTTATATTAAATGTCATTCGAGATAATTTCACACATATTAAAAAAAACAATGTAATTTTTTGTTTTATCCTTCATTAATACATAATTTCATTTGTTTTAAGTAATTAATGAGCTAAAATAAAAAATAAAGCTGAAATTTAATTGATAAAATTGCATCGTAAACATAAAACAACAAATGAAATAAAAATTTAATTCTAGAATAAAAAAAACAAGAGGAAGTACGATTTTAAAGCTTTGTATAATCCAAAAATATATTATCATGCTAGTCGGACTCTAAATTGTAATAATTTGTTGTTATCCATGGTAAACTTTGAGACATTTGGTACTCGTATCTTAGTTTTGCTGTTTTTATAGTTTATATCAAATGTCATATAAGAAAACGCATAAATCTTGTTATGTTAGTGGTACATATTGACCATTTTACTCTCTTAATATTTTTCCCAAAACCCAATTGTTATGTAACTTTAATGTTAAATTCACGTATATATGACTGAAGAATTTTTTTTTTTTTTTTAATAAGAAAAACGATTTATATTCACAAACAAACCTACCCAAAATTAATGGGTTGGGCCTTGAAATCTTACAAGGATCCAAAAGATACAAAAAGAGAAAAACGGAAAATCATTGCCGAAGCCGGAGAAGGAGATCGGATCCTGCTGATGACCGGTGACAGAGGCTCGGACACTAACGCCAATGGATGCAATTAGATCGACGGCTTTGCGGCGGGGACCTCAGATTGAAAACTTTGACGGAAGCATCCAAATTCTGTTAAAGATTCTTCTCCGATGACCCGCTACTGATCTTCCGACATGCTAAAGCCACCGATCAGAGGTTCCGCGAAGACAAATCCCGACCTAGAAATCTGCTTACTCAGACCTAACACTCCTCTTCTAGCTTCAGCGACAACCCAACCTCAGGTAAGACTCTTCATATCCGGTCCGGTGGAGGCTAATGGAAGCTGTTGGCTCAATTCAACATCCACAAATCGAATCCCACGAGGGCCCAAGAGATTCCAAGAATCCTTGGCTAACCACCGCAACTACGCAACACACCCTCCTGCCTCCCAGCGACTTCCGCCGTAAACCGCAGCTTCGATTGGGCAGGTGAGCCCCGAAAAAAGCTCCACCTTGACCAAACACGGCTTGATCAGAAGCTTCTCGACCCACCAAAAATGAAGTCACAGCCGCATCGGGAAGGAGACAATACCACACCTCTGTTGCCGGAGAAAAGACTTACCCACCACTGCCTTCCCCTTGCATATCCAAGGCCTTCAGTAAGTACCGCCAACCTTACAAAACAACGACCCATACCCTACAAGGAAGCATCGCCTCAGCTGGAGGAGAGAGGACCAGATCCGGTGTAGAAGACACCATAACACAGATCCACGGCGCTCAAAGAGAAGCCACCAAAGCCTAACGAACCCATCGGAGAAACACCGGAATAAGAAGTCGCCAATTCAGATCTGCCAGATCTAACCTTGGGTTTCTCGTCGTCCTCAAGAAACAGCACCGAGGTATCTCCTGCAGCCACACCCACGATAAAACTCCGCTTCACGCGCCGAAAGCTTCATCGGAAACCACCACCCACAAGAGACCAGACCGAGAACGAGGAACAGCTTCGCCGAGAAGAAAGAGACGAAGAAGGAATGTACAAAGGGAAACTAAAAAGAAAGGGGAAAAGTCCTCTCCGGTGTCGGAAAGGCAACCGAAGAGGCGAACGACGGATCTGAAAAAAAA
This sequence comes from Camelina sativa, assembly GCF_000633955.1. Classification (NCBI taxonomy): domain Eukaryota; kingdom Viridiplantae; phylum Streptophyta; class Magnoliopsida; order Brassicales; family Brassicaceae; genus Camelina; species Camelina sativa. Next base: position 14,999,935 of record NC_025697.1, on the reverse strand, counting down.
ATTTGTAGAGAGGAGGAAGAAAGTTTTTTAGAGAGAGAATTCATAAATAACTATATTAATTGATCATAATCTTAATAGGAACTTTATTATATAAAACCGTATGTCGGTATGATATTATACATCATATATAGTTCAAATCCAAATCTTAATCAACATAGTTTAGGTCCAAATTTGAACATGTCATCGCATCATTCACATATAGCATATATATATATATGTATGAATGTATCCACACATACACAAGATAAATCGTACTTAAGAAAAAGTTAATAACTTGTTTTCACACTTCACAGTTCACTGTTAACACACACTATTTACTTAGCTGTAATCAATTGTTCTATTATAGAATGCTTCCTTATTAGGAACCTCGAAGCTCCATGATAGAGACGGCACTGTTGCTGTTATATATACATACATATATATATATGAAAAAATTATATTAAAATTGTATTAAAATCATAAAAATTTAATTTGAAAATAAAACAATTATTCTTAATGCACGACCGACGAGAATTTTATCATCCATTGACGAAGTAGATGTATTAATTTATCTGTGGCAAATATCAAGAACTGAATAACATGATTGAGACAAAAGAAAACATTATCCGTATATAACTTTTTTTCTTTCTTTCACTTGCATATATGAAAACTTTCGATTGCTTAAATATTATGGAAGTATATACTTGCATACAAACTCAGACCTGAGGGTCGATTTCAAAGACTACAAAGTTAAGGTAAAGTAAAGAGTTAGAAACAATGATCCGTTTTCCAAATCTCAAAAAGTTGAAATCTTGAAGAAACTACTCTAACCTATTTCATAACAACTTAAACAAACGCTGTAATTTTTCCTTAGAAGAACACATTCACATCCGGAGAATTCTAAAGTTTCTTTGTTTTTCCCTGAAAATTATTTTCTCCTCTTAAAATGGTAAATTGAGTCCTCAATCATTTTTCGATTATATTCAAACCTAACTGAAAGAAATTACAAGCCGAAAAAAGTCATTATGATTTGTCCATCAAAGAATACCTAATTCACCATCCTAGAAAGTGTTTGTTTTCCTTGAATTTTTTTTTCGTCACTAAAATCTTTATGATTTCTCTCCATCAAAGAGGATCTAAGAAAATAAACTTATCTATATATATATTGTCTATATGACTATGTTTATATCACCGATGATTATCTTCAAGCTTAAAAAACATCATATCGAAGACATATTAGTAAGGTTAAGTGCTCTCTACCGACTAAATCGCCAAAGCTACATTCACCAACAGTCCATTAACAAACGTTTGTGTCTCAACGCCAAACATATATCACTTCTGGATGAATATTTTTTTTTTGTAATGATACAGTACTAATATTAATAAAAGATAATTCTCAAAACTTACCACATTTTCAATTTTTGTAGCCAAAAATATCACCAAAAGTTATTAATAAATAATATTTTATTATATTTCAAATATAAGAATTACCGTATAATTTTCTATTTGGACACACACTCACACAAAGAGAAACAATGTTACCATGCATCAACTAATTTTTTTTTCATGAATTTTGTTCTTTTTTTTTTTAATTTCCCCCACTAGAGCAATGACTAGAGTTATAGAGTAATTGTTAATTGACCAATAATTACTCCTTTGCTTGTTTTTCTTTTTTCTTGACATCAATTGACCAATCAATAACAAACAATATTATATTATATATTTTCGGCGTTATGCTTTTTTTTTTTACAACAATAAAATCAGCTTAAAAGAGCCAATTTGGAGGAAAAGAGTTCACAAACAAAACATGCTACGGTGACAGCTTAGCGTGCCAGAGAATCTGCTTTGACATTTGCATTACGTAGAACCAAAGATAGAGAGAAGGAAGAGAACTCCGTTTGATCTATCTTGATGTCGTCGAGGTAGGGTGTGAAAGTCGGCCATTCATGAGGAGAAGACACCATCTTCACCAAATCAGAACAGTTCGTATAAAAAACCACGTTCCGGTAATCATGTCCAATCATGCAACGCATCGCCCAAATGAGAGCTTCTACTTCAGCATTGAGTGAAGACAAACTTCGTCGGAAATTGGTAGCTCCCATATCTGACCTTGAATCTTCAGTGGAAGAACAAAACCAACATGCACTTGCAAGAGCATTTGTCGTTTTCCAAGAGCCATCAACAAAACACCGATATCATGTAAAAGAGGTAGGAAGAAAAGGGGTGGACCCCCTTTGTCTAGTAGAGGGGACAAGTGGAGTGTGGGGTTGATCCTCATCCTCCACCTCCACCTGAGCCCTCCCCCTCCGCCAACGGAACTACATCCAGTGGATTTTCCATCACATTCTCAAAAACATGTGCTTTCTGCGCTTTTCAAGTATACCACATAAGTCACGGGAACACGGCTGCCTGAGAGCCCAGATTAGAAGAACCTAAGAAATGGTCTACATTAACATAAATAGACTCTGTCGGGAAAGAGCCAGGACTTACAGGAACCTGAGCTAAAGCCCACGCCTGCCGAGCCAGTGGGCATCGGAAAATCGATCCTCCTTGTAACTCGATCCTCCTTGTAACTCGCTGAGATATCCAAATCCCGGAGAAAACCAGATAGAATCCCATTCTCCAAAGTTAACCACGGGCCACACACAGAAATGCCCCAAATTATTGACCATATCGAGCCCCTATTACTCGAAATCGAGAAAATCGTGGAGCCACATCCAAAATTATACCATCGAAACCCCACAAATCCAGAGCAAATCGCCAGAGGAAACCAGAAGATCCGAAGAACTTCCCAAAACCAGACCCAAATCGCCACCAGATCTTCGCTAGGTCAACCCTAAAACGCCGTCACCTTCAGCATCGCCCGTCGCCTTAGGAGTCTTCTTGATAAATCTTTAGATTTTTTTATTTGAATGTTTGATATTTTCGGCGTTATGCTATACAATTAATAACATTATATAATAAAAAATAGTGTCAGGATATATTTATATAAAGAAATAACAAAGTAGATTTACGTCTCTCGTCCTCCCAGTAACTCTGTCGTTTTCATCAGTCAGAGAGAGAGAGAAAGAGAAAGAGAAAGATCTCATCGCGAAGCAGCTTCTTCCTATGCCTATTCCCTCTCCACCGTCACTTCCACCTCCGTAACGGCGCCGTTTTGTAGTTTCTCCCCTCGGAAAATGCCATAACTACATTCCCTCAATTCGAATCTCTCACCGACGCTTTTCTAGGTTCGAACTCAAGAACTCATCTTTTTTTTGTGTGTGTTTTTTTTTATGTGTTCTGTAATGTGTAAATCGACTTAAAACAATTAATAGGGTTCTGTAAATTATTGCTATAAAGATTTGAGCTTTAAACAATTCAAAAAAAAGAAGAAGAAGAAAAAAAACAAAGTCAAGATTTTTAATTTTGGTTTTTTGTTTAATTGGGCATGAGTTCTCTCTCAGTTTCGAGCTCTCAAGAACTCATCTTTTTGTGTTTTTGTGTGTTCTGTAATGTGTAATAGACTTTAGGGTTTTCTCATTTCGCTAAATTTTCCAATAATTGCTGTCAAGATTTGAGCTTTTAACAAGACAGAAAAAACAAAGACAAGATTTTTATTTTAGTTGGGGCATGTGTTAATAGAAAAGAGTGAGATGTGGATACATTTCTTTTCTTAGCTTTACCCTCTAAAAAATTTCATTTTCGTGACAAATTGACTTTATTTAGTCTGGTGGGTCGGCAGGCGATTTTCAATCAAAATTTTTTTTTTTTAAAAAAAAAAACGTTGAAGATTCGTGTAGATTTGTTCACTTTATTAGCTTACTAAATGTTTCACTTTTTTAGCTACTTTTTTTTTCAACAAATCTTTATATGTCCGGAAAGGTACCGTGAGTGTTTGCTTACAACAACCATGATTTGATTAATTTTGTGGCCATTGCTGTGTTTCTGTTTCATTTGAGCTTCAGATTCTCATAGAGGAAGAAGATATTATATTCTTAAGAAGGTTGTTTACAATGGAGCATTACGAGGTTCTTGAGCAAATTGGGAAAGGGTCTTTTGGGTCAGCTCTTCTTGTGAGGCATAAGCATGAGAAGAAACTGTAAGAAGTTGTGATTTACTTGTATTGAAACTGGAAAGAATGTTTTTCTTTTTGTAGTTCTTCAAATGTGATGTTTTTAATTGATTCTTTGTTATGTTCTGTTTTCTGTGTTTTTGCTTTGTGAAGTTATGTTTTAAAGAAAATTCGGTTAGCTCGGCAGACTGGTAGAACTAGAAGATCTGCTCATCAAGAGGTTAATTCTAAGCTCTTCCCTTACACAATGTCTTACAGATAAATATGATGCAATGTGGAACTTGAAACGAATAAAACATGATGACTCTTAATTGTGCAAGCAAGTTTTCTAGTGTTGAAGTTATAATTTAAAGGATCTAGGTGTAAATGATATCCCATGATGACTCTTAATTGTATGAGATTCGTACTCTTTTTCCAGAGTCATTATGCATAATATTTCTATGCGGTATCAGGTTGATATACAGTAAACAGCAGACTGTTAATTGAGCTGATCAAACTTAATCTAACCACTACAAATAAACGCTTAGTGTGTGCTCGTAGTTGAATGCGACTGTGCTATCGGCATAACTATTGTTTTGTGAACTAACAGTTTTCCTTGTTATCTCCCTGTAGATGGAATTGATCTCAAAGATAAGGAATCCATTTATCGTAGAATACAAAGATTCTTGGGTTGAAAAGGTACCTTCTTTAAGCCTCTATTTTACAGCAAGCACTAAAGATTTATTTTCATACATATATAAAAGTATTTAGTTGGCTCTCTGGTGTGTGTTTTCAGGGATGTTATGTGTGCATTGTTATTGGCTATTGCAAAGGCGGTGACATGTAAAGTCATTGTTTGCTTCTTAGAATTTGTTTTCCCATTCTTGAGTCTGAAGGGGTTTCTTATACATTGTTTCCTCTGGCATTACAGGGCCGAAGCAATAAAGAAAGCCAACGGTGTAGAATTCTCTGAAGAGGTGTTGTTGTTTTACACACATCTGATTTGAAGTCTGTGTTCCGAGTGATTACAAGTACAAAGTTCTGAATCTCTTTTCTTGCTTTGTTATCAGAAACTCTGCAAATGGCTGGTACAACTTTTAATGGCTCTTGAATACTTGCACGCCAGTCACATTCTCCATCGCGATGTCAAGGTTGGTTATGATATCTGTGACTCTAAGCATAGCACAACTGTTTGATGATATATCTTTACTAATTCAAAATCGACTTGTTTGATCCAGTGTTCAAACATATTCTTGACAAAGGATCAAGATATACGCCTAGGTAAGATGATTAGCAAATATGTCAAATTTCTTTTTATTTATTTTATTTTCAGTCTTAAGTGACAAAAATTGAGTTCAATAACTTCTGCAGGTGATTTTGGACTTGCCAAGATCTTGACATCGGACGACCTTGCTTCTTCAGTAAGTATAGACTTTGGACTTTTCAAGTGATTTGTTTCTTGTCTCAGGCTCTATAATGACTTGTATTAAATCAGGTGGTCGGAACGCCAAGCTACATGTGCCCTGAGCTTCTTGCTGATATTCCCTATGGGTCAAAGTCTGATATTTGGTCCCTGGGTAAGTTTCTCTTCCATGGCTAAGACACTAACTTTTGCTATAGATAACAAAAAAATTCATCTGAGCCTATTCTTCTCTTTAACGATTGTGTTCAGGATGTTGTATATATGAGATGACAGCTCTAAAACCAGCATTCAAAGCCTTTGTAAATTCTTCTTCATTCAAACCTTCCAAGTTCATGTTCCTTTGTCTTATCTTCATGATATTCAGATTTTGATTACAATTTTCCTGCATTTTAGGACATGCAAGGGCTGATCAACAGGATAAACAGATCAATCGTCGCTCCACTTCCTGCGCAATATTCGACTGCCTTGTAAGTAGAGATTCTTCTTTGTAATGTGCACTTATTAGAGTTTATTGAATTGTGCAACAACGTCCATATGATTTGTGTTCCTGCTTTCTTCAGTCGAAGTCTGGTTAAAAGCATGCTGAGGAAGAATCCAGAACTCAGACCAACCGTATGCACCTTTTTTTGGGATTTGTGATCAATTTCACTTGAACTGTACAAACCTGATGAGTAACACTTCTCTTCTTCTGTGTAGGCTTCTGATCTTCTCAGACAGCCACTGCTTCAGCCCTATGTTCAAAAGGTTCTACTCAAGCTGAGCTTCCGGGAACACGATACATTGCCATCTGAATCCGCAAGGAGAAGCAGCTATCCTGAGCAGAGACGGCGTAATGCTGGCAAAAGCGTGAGCTTTGGTCCAAGCAGGTTCGGGGTTGACCAAGAAGATTCTGTTTCTTCTGTTAAACCCATGCACACGTATTTACACCGGAACAGGCCAGGGGGTTTGTCTGCCAATGACACTGGTAGAGTGGTTGTTCGTAGACCCGCTGTCTCGTCAGGGGTTTCTAACAGTTCCAAATATGTGCCAGTGAGATCAAACCAGCCTAAGAGTGGTGGTCTTGTAAGTGAACCGTCCAAATGCTCCTTATCTTACTAATTGCTGATTTAGTCTGTTTATATGTTTTGGTTTGATGTGTCAGAAACCAGCGGCAGCAGCTACTCGTAGGGTCTCCTTGCCTATCTCACATAAACCTTCAAAAGGAACAAACGATTCTCTGTGCACCCCGAGTATTGGTATACTCCATCAACTAAAATCTCCAGATGTGTCCGTAAACTCGCCAAGAATCGACAGGATTAAGTTCCCGCTAGCTTCATATGAAGAAATGCCTTTCATTCCCGTTGTGCGTAAGAAGAAAGGATCGTCCAGAGGATCATACAGCCCGCCTCCAGAGCCACCACTGGACTGCTCAGTAACAAAAGACAAATTCACACTTGAACCAGAACGAGAAACCAAAAGCGAATTGTCTGATCAGAATGCAACTGCTGGAGCATCAAGCAGAGCTTCCTCAGGTGCATCAAGGAGACAAAGATTCGACCCTAGCTCATATCGGCAACGAGCTGAGGCACTTGAAGGACTGCTTGAATTCAGTGCAAGATTGCTTATAGACGAGAGGTATGATGAGTTGAACGTGTTACTCAAACCGTTTGGTCCAGGAAAAGTATCTCCCAGAGAAACAGCAATATGGTTGTCGAAGAGCTTCAAAGAAACTAGTCCTAGTAACCTGGAGGAAGATTAAGAAACAGGGTTTAAGTCCTTTTAAAAAGTTTTTTAGAGCATGATTCCACGATTCGGTAGAAAATTGTTTGACACTTAGGATGTGTTCTATGAAGCTAACCCCTGTATCTGATACAATGATACCAAAATATGCAGCTTTCTATTCTCTATGTAATCCTTATTCCAGTCAGAAAAGAAAAAACATTTATGAACCAACAACATTGTTCAAATAGTTTAAGTACTCACCAAGTTGATGATGCAGCTCTCGCCATTGTTGCATAACAGAAGATGGTCAATCATATTCAAGTTTCCTTGCAACTTATTTAAGTTGGCCAACATCTCTATAAATAGCTCTTTTTTTTTTTTGATCATTTTGTTCAGAGAATGAAGAAACAAAATCTCTCAACAGCATTATGTCGAAGACCATAGCTGCAACTGCAAGCAGCAAACCACAAAGAACAAAAAAATCGGTTTGGTTTACATGGTTTTTTTACTTTTTACAATTGATTTCTGTTCGAATTACATTGGAATTTTATTATAAAAAAAAAAGTCACATGAGATAGGGTTTTAGAAAGAAGCGAGTTTGTTTCAAAAAATTGATTCTGTGAGTTATATTGCACAGAAGGTTTTGCACTAGCGTGCGCAAAGCTTTATCACGTGCTGTGCTGCTGCTATTAGGGAAGCCAATGCTGTAAAAGGCAAGCCCACTTTGATTAAGGTATCATGGTTAGCCATTGACTCATTAAGCAAAATGTTTGATTGATCACAATGCCTTTGGTGTTAACTGTTTGGTGGCATGGTTAAGGTCATATGTTATCTTTTAGATATAAAAACTCCCAAACAAATCCAGAGACTGCGTGATACCTGTATACAGTCTGTTATCAACCAGGGTGTAAAGAGAGCTTCAAACCATGTACTGATCGATTCCAAGCTTCCAATTTTGATTAATTTTTTTTTGTCGGCCATTAGAAAATATAATCTATCATCATACCAAACTGAATTGTAAACAAAACCAAGAAAAATCCATTTTAATTTAGATGAATAAACATTCTTTATTTAAATTGATTAAAAGTTTTAATATCCATTGAAACCAAGCTTGCATGGTGTCCTAGTAGATTTGTGAGAACAATTGTTTACCGGTCAAGCTAACTAGGTCCAGTTTTCAAAACTAAAAACTCTTTTTTATTATCATTTGACTTGAGCCGGTCATTAGGATCAATCCAAATTGGTACAATTACAAACCGAACCGGTCCGATGTTTTCTTAGTCTTTCCATTAACAGATCCACAGTACAAACCATACATCACAAGAGAAAGACTGAAAGAGAGATGGTGACGAAAACAGAGGAGAGGGAATTGAACCAGCTCGAGATTCAGGTCGAAAATGGCGGAGGCGGAGCTTGGGAGTATCTTTGCCTCGTTCGTAAGCTCAAACTTCGCCGGTCGGAGGAAGTGTTAAAACACGGTTCCTCGATTTTGAATGATCCCCGGAAACGATCTGCTCTTGGTCCAGATGGTTAGTTCGAATTTCAAATCCCCTGATTCATATTTCATTTGACTATGATTGTGTATTTCGTTTGATCATTGATTGGCTTTGTTAGTCTCTAGATTGATTTTGTGTTTTTTTTTTTTGTCCTGACCACTGAAATTGAAACATGTGTTCTTTTAGGCAGCGTTGTAAGTAATCAATGTTTCTGACGTACTCTACTCTTTTGTAAGTGAAGCTTAGTGTTCAAATGTTTCAGAATTACTTATCTTTTGATTGATTCTATAAGTAACTCAAAATTGATCATTTCTGCACTAAAGTTTGTATTAGTCCTTTGGGCCAATTTTAGTGATTATCATGGTTTGCGATATAATTCTGGTGTTTTTAATGATCCTTACTGTCTTGTTTTCTCTATGGAAAGGGTCTTGATTTTTCAAGCACACTACCAGATGAATATATTAAAATCCTAAGATCTCGGTTACTTTAGCTATAACCAAAACTGGATTAAGGAATGTTGTTGTTGTTGTATGTTTTTTATGCATGTAACTAAATGGATCTCTTACTCTTTTTTTTTCTTTTTTTTTTTTGGGATACAGAATGGACTCTATATGAGCAGGTGGCAATTGCAGCTATGGATTGTCAATGTCTTGATGTTGCACAGGTGTGTATAGTATAGTGGATCATCTTATGTCAAGATCAAATGCTGAAGCTGTAGCATTTATACGTTATATATTTCTATGGATGCATTGGGGAGTGATAGGAGTTAAAATGTGGTATAATTTGTTCCCAAAAGAATGAAGGATTGAGAAGCAAACCCTTCATTTTTCCCCAAGTTATCTCATCAGTTTCGTTCCTTTGATTGATTTTTTTTTTATCTCACACTTCTCTCAGATTTTGAGAAATCGATGTTGATATCTAAAAATGAGTCCACCTTTGGATTTTTTTTTTTTTTTTTGCAGAAATGCATTAAGGTTTTGCAGAAAAAATTTCCAGGGAGCAAAAGGGTTGGTAAGTAAATTTACCAGCAAGGCAGCAATGATAAATTGAAGAATATCGTCGGCTTGTGCTCGTCTCTGCCTTATTTGCTTTCTAGAACATTCGATTCATGTATTAGATAACTAGTTCTCTGAAACAAAGAATGCAAACATTGTCTGGATTAAGCAGAATTGATCAAATCTGAAGTTTTCTAATTAAGTCAGTTGTGTTAAGTGTTTACCTTCTTGTTTAAGCTAACTAGTTTTCATCTACAATTTGGCCATTGTTGGTTTACTTGTAGCATTTCTAGCTATTTTGAAATGGAGATTCTTTCGAGTGTAGTTTACATTGATCCAAGTCTGAGTCTCATGTTGGAATGATAGGGAGGCTGGAGGCGTTACTGCTAGAATCAAAGGGATTATGGGGAGAAGCTGAGGAAGCATATTCCAGCCTTTTGGAGGATAATCCACTCGACCAAGTAAGTCTTCGTACCTTTTAACAATTCCCAGTTTTCTTCTAAAGTGTATAGTTTTGTAAGTAGAAATCAAATGTCTCATACAGGCCATACACAAACGAAGAGTGGCTATATCCAAGGCATTAGGAAAACCTTCCATAGCCATTGAGCTTCTTAACAAATATCTTGAACTGTGAGTGCTTACTTATTCCCGTTAGCATATAAAAAGGAGCCACCAGATCATGATATCACTTAGTCGTTTCTGTTGTGTGTAGATTTATGGCTGATCACGATGCCTGGAGAGAACTTGCAGAGCTTTATCTGTCCTTGCAAATGTAAATATTTTTTTTCTATCCTCTTTCTTCCCTCCAGGTTATGTCGCAGAAATGAATTAGTATCTATCTAGTAACATCAGTCTGTTTTTAATTCAGAATGTCTTTTGGCGTTGGTTCCCACCCCAATTTATGGTTTGTGTCTCGGTTACAGGTACAAACAAGCAGCTTTCTGCTATGAAGAGCTCATACTATCTCAGCCTAATGTTCCACTGTACCACCTAGCATATGCTGATGTAAGAAGTTTTAACTTCGTCAAACATACCACATTTGATCAAATTTTGAGTCTAGTATCTGTTGTTCACTACATTGTTTCCTTTGTGTTCTATGAAACTCATAATATATAATCAGGTTCTCTACACAATCGGTGGAATAGAAAACCTTATCTCAGCAAGAAAATATTATGCAGCCACCATAGATTTAACAGGCGGCAAAAACACCAGAGCTCTTCTAGGAATCTGCTTGGTAAAGTCTCTTTCTGCTCTTCTATGGTACTTTTTACAGATCTTCTCTATCTGCAACTGATATATAATTGACGAAAGCCGCTTTTCTTCCTTCAGTGTGCATCTGCCATTGCGCAGCTCTCAAAAGGCAGGAACAAAGAGGACAAAGACGCGACGGCAGCCCCAGAGCTTCATTCTCTGGCTGCAGCTGCAGTAGAGAACGAGTACAAGCAAAAAGTTCCGGCCAAACTCCAGCTCATCTCTTCCGTGTTAAGAAGCCTGAAAATTTGATCGCAAGCATAACGATCTTCTGTCCCACAAGACGCAAACACTGTTTTTTCAGTGTTAAAGAATGAGCCATTATAGCACACTTAGTAGATAGCTGAAAAAATCGAACTCAAATTCCAAATAACTTCCTTTTAAAGTTTAAACTGAAGAGAACTTTGTTTACTGTTACATAACAAAACCAAACGATTTATTTGTTATTTGTCTACTATATTCACAAATTGAAACAGAAATGGTTTCTCCAGCTCTTAACCACTCCTTATCATTTACGGTTTTCCATGCTTACGGCTTCCAGCTTCTTCTGTATCCTTTCGAATGCGCTCAACATACATTGGAAGACGGATAATCTCTTCGATCTCCTTGAGTAAAACCTTTTCTGTGATGTCATCCTTAATGCACTTTTTCACACTCCTAGCAGTTCGCATACCGTTTGGTTTAGATTTATCAACTCTAATCCTCAAACCAACCCATACTTTCTTGTGCTTATCCCATGAACACTCTACAATTTTTCTACAATAAGTGGCCAGGTTATTGTCCCAACCATCACCTCTAAATTCAATGAAATCGTCTTTCATAGGCCTCAACTCCCCACGTTCTAGCAAGAAGAGCATCGGACGACCATAATTGTCCATGTCAAAAAGAAAATCAAGTGTTTCCACAAACTTCCATTTCAGTAGACCCTTGTCCTCTCCGAAAACATAAGGATCGTCCCACCCTTGAAATATTACACCGTCTGATTTATGTGGAAGCAATGGAATCAACTCCTGGAAAACCTTCTTCTTCACAGCAGAGAGTACACAAAAAGCCTTGATCCGTACCCCAAAAGGCTCCATCTCGTATCTATCCCAATGATTCGCCATCTTCTTCTCATCGTTACGCGGTTTGATCACCTCTCTATTAAGAATATCCCATCTCTCACTGAAAGGCCGCTTCGCCACTGATTCCCCGTTGAGCGCTACCAAATCATACACGAGGTACCTCCTCGCCTGCCACTCCCTTCCTGATCCATCATTAATTGTATCTACAACCATCTCTCCATCAAGCAGTGTTTCATGATGCACATAACTTGGGTCGTGCCTACGAGGGAATCGCATTTGCACCCTTCTAAATCTGAACTTCCTGTCTACTAGATAACATCCACCACTAGTCAAGAGCATCATGTACCGCGTTCCATCCGCCTTCCATGTCGCGTAATAGTACTTCTGCCTCAATAGTTTCAAGGCCTCCCTGCCTAACGACACAGGGTGCGAGCCAGGGAACTCCTTAAAATCTTCCAATTTCAGCATCTCTTTAAATAATTTCTGGTAGGAAACCTCTTGAATTTCTGGTATGTCATCCCCTAAAATGTCGTCATTAGATAACTCCATCACATTCTCCTCCTGATTGTTTCCTTGCACTGCAGGGTAAGGGTAAGACAGATCATTATCATCGTCTTCTTCAAATCTCTTCCATTCAGGAGTTGCTGGACAAATAACACTCGCAGGCTTAACTTCGTGATAAAAATTGTATAGAGCATCAATGTAATCTGCTTTGTAGATCCCAGGCAGGCGAGCATCGGAAAACGTTTTCAGAGCTTGTGTAACACTCATCATCGGTGTAGACCGCATAAGGTAATGGACAATCATAAACCCTGTACGATTATGCCCGTGCGTACAATGGACAAGAACATATTTCCTTGAGGATTTAGCTTCCTTGAACTGATTAATCACGTTGACGAATCTGTTGACAGACACATTATCCGGCACAGCACCACGACCGCTGCAACTAATCTTAACATACTCGATACCGTACTGTGTTAACTCGGTGTAAGGATCATAGTAACGAGTTGTATTTGTGAGATCAATCACCAGACCAATCTTCTTCGTTTCACTAGTTAACCACTGCTTCAAAGTGTATATTTTGTCCCGAGGAACACAGCCGTTGTATGAATCACTGAGAGGAACTTTTGAAGGAATGATGAAGCCTATTTCTTGACCAAAACGTGGACAGTCTAACCAACCTTGAGGGATGCTACTTACGTTCTGGTCACGGAAGCTTGTCTGTCTCAATCTTTTCCTTTCTTCTTCTTCACAGTATTGGATTCGGTCTTCGAGATGTCTCTTAGAGGATCTCCATGATTTTTTCTTCTGAATACATCGTAGTGATCATTATCTAACTAAAGGTAATAAGAACGAACAACACCGAGTCTTCTGTTTTGTCTGAAAGCAAGAAAAACCCTAGACGTGTGGAGCCATCGGTGTCTCAAAGACTCAAACGAACACGTTTCCCGAACCACTCTTAACACCACGAATAAGGCAACGAATCACGATGAAGGGATTCGAAGAAAGAAAAAAATCAAACGAGAAGATTCGTCAAGGAGATTGAAACTGCGATCTGAGAGTTCAAAACCCTAAATCGTCGACGAGAAGATATATGGGAAACGAAATTAAGAGGCGACGAAGTCGTATTTATAAAAGAAAATTTCACAGAACACTCCAAAAAAAAAATTTCATTCACAGATTGGCAAAGTCAATATGACTTTCCATATAATAGCCACCAAGAATAAAAGTTACACAAATACCCTTACAACTAAACAAATAGTTTGGTTACCCAGCAAATATCCTTACAACTAAACAATTAGTTTGGTTACCCAGTTTGGTTACAAATACATTACATATTTTGATTAATATAAAAATATATATATATATATAACTAAATATTATATATGGGTGTAAGATACGAAGACAAAAAGAGAGAGAGGAACTTAAATCGTTAACTTCATCTTCTTCATCAGAAAAAATAAAAATTTGGTGAAATTTTTGTTAATTTTGTTTTTTAATTCTCTAATAGGAAGGCTAAATAACTATCAGTTGGTTCATAATCGAGTATCAACATAGCAAATTATTCCGGCAAAACGAAACACGGTTAGAATTTCATGCGAGTAAAGTTGAAAGATTTTGGTGTCTAGAAAATTTCGGTGAAAAGAATAAGAAGAAGAATTTTTGATTTGGGTGTATAAATATCTGGCGAGAAGAAGAACAGCCAGCGGAGCCTTCCTGGATCAGTATTAAGGAACAGCAAGCGGAGGCACGCCACTCCGACGTCTCGTCGCTGCCGTTGCTGGTCGAATCTCCGCCCGGTATTTTTTGTTATCTTCATCTGTTCAGTTCTGGCGGTTCAGTTTTCTACCTAGAAAAAGAGAATGATGATCGAATGTTCGGTTTAAATGGATAGATAAAGAAGATGATGAAGATCAAAAGGACTTAAGAGAAGTTTCACTTACAGCGGTTTCATGGTGGTCGGCGTCTAGAGTTTGATAGTTAGACTTAAAAAAAACTAAGAAATCTAGAAAAAAACAAAATAAAACACTGAATCAAGTGTCGAAGAGGGCTGAACCCGTTCAATGTGGTTTTTAAAACACATTTGTTACCACCCGCCCACAGTAATATATTTGTAAGTAAATGTAAACAAAATACAATATATCTATTTAATTAAACTTAACACCGTTAAATGATTCTGTAACGCCTGTTAACGGATGTTAAATCGTGGATGTGAATTTATCAATAATACAAAGATAAAGTATTTTTAGTCTAACAATTAAATAAGGTATTTTTATTCTAATAAAAAATATGAGCTATTAAACTTCCAAATAAAAAAAATGATGTTATCAGTTGTTACTTACGTACATAATCACTCATATACGTATCTTTGTTTTCCATTGTTGACTTACACTTACAAAACCCCTAGACAATATTTTAAATTTGAACCTTAAATTGTTTATGTACATGTTCATATTTACTTTAATTTACACAAAACCTAAACATTAACCCTAGACTATACACGAGTACTTGAATTAAAAGTACACAACCACTAAAAATTAAACCCTAAACCGTATACGATCATATTGGGCTTAAAAACGTACATGTTCTTTCTAATTCTTGTTTCTTAAAGCTGTAATTTACTGTCTATTATATCTAGGATATATAATAATTTGATTAAAATTATGTATAATACATTGTATTATTTTAATTTTTCACATTTAACTAGCTAATCTAAACCTAGCCAGCTTTAGGTAATTCACCACATACTAGCTAATCAAACTCTACTCCCAACATTAAGGGCAATAGTTAATGACATTGACTTCTAATTTGTATTGCTCGAAAAGTTCATAAACTGGCCTCCCTTGTTACAAGTCAAGTCCACTTTTAGACCATATTTCAAATTTATTCTTTGGAGGGAGCACGTTGTGGCGATGTACCTAGAAGGCATAAGGCTATCGAGCAACTTCCTCATATTGCACAAGGTATATGAATGCTTAAATCTGGCTCTCCTAATGATCCATTTGTCCACTTAGCCTATTTTTTTTCCATTAAATGTTAAAATTATAAATCACAAGATTAGTGGATTCCTCGATCTTAAACCATATTTAGAGAAGTAGTCTTGATCTTGGAGAGTCTTGAGAGCAAAGAGAAACAACACGTTGTTGAACCATTTTCTCAAAACAAAACCATACTTTGCCTATGTTTTATTTTAACTTTTCCGGAAACTTTATTTTACAGGAAAAACCTCCTTGATGACTCTCCAATGCTTACCCCAAACCATTCACTTTACCTATACCATACTTTTTGTCACCGTGTACGTAAAAGATTCATCTTCAGATACTTCCTCATGTACAAAGTTAGTAGTGTATGTACATGATGTAGTGATAAACGTATAGATTATATTGATAGACGTACATGAATTCTATCAATAGAAAGATTATTTGGTTTATAAACCTATTATTTTGAATGTTTTGATGATATATTTGTAAATTGCCGGCAACAAATAATGTTTTATATTCATAAGAATTATTTAAATTGTGTATGTACACATATAAACACACTTTATTACCATGTACATACATATACCTATATGGAATTTTTTTCAATAAGATAGTGAGATTCAAAGTTAAAAAAAAAATATAAAATAATAATTCAACATTAAAAATTAGTATAGTAAAATGGATCTTAAAAGATAGAAAAAAAGAATTGCAGTTCAAAATTAAAAAAACTTTAAAAAAAATCATGAAAGTGAAAAGAGAAAAAATGTCAAAACAAAAAAGAGAGAGAAAAAAATTCATATGATTTTTTTTTTATGCAACAGAAAAGTAACTAGAATGGTAAACAAAATAGTTACATTTAGTTTGATTCAAGGATCTTTTTGTCCAAAAATTGGTTGATGGTTAAACCATGAAAAGTGTAACTCACTTTGACCTAAAGTGGTTAAAAAACACACTTCATGGCTATCCTATATAATTTACCCTATTTATAATGGTAACACATTAAATTTTTTTATTATATTCATGAAAACGGCAACCACTCGCAGAAAATTTCAATTAAACAGCATGCAGTTTGGAAATTTCACATATACAATATAAACTGAGTTGATCTGTATACTGATTTTTTTTTAACTTGACAATTCAGATCTTATATGCTTTTTTAGTAATCTATATATACATTTTTGGAGACATTTATAAAATAAATCATAAAGTTGGCACTTATTTATAGGCATGCCATTAGCATTAAATAATTAATTTAATAAACACAATTAACTCTATTTATATTTGTTTTTTTTATAGAAACTAAATACTTTAAAAGGTAACAAACATAATTGTAAATGTATACAGATTTTATTTCTTATTTTATAAGGAGGTGAGTGAAGAGGTATTGTTCTTTAAAAATTTGAAAAAGTGATTTGATAAAAAGTGACTTTTAGCCTCACATACTATATTTTACTTTCACGGGTATCGTATGATGAGTTTTTACGGATTAAAAATCTTTGAATATGTTGTGTGACCCGCCTAGCATGGCGAGTTTGGACTATATAACCAATACTAAAATTATTAGTTTATTTCATATACTATAGATTTATAGTCATAGTTTGGAAAATTAACTTAACATACCATATAAGCATATACCTCTGTTTAATTATAGAAAACAAAATTAAGTGTTTTTATTTTTTATATTCTATCTAATAACAAATTTAATGTAATTAGGTTATAAACTGTATAAAACGTATGAATAAGAAAAAACATTCTAAACAAAATTATAAATTAATTAGATAAAATTTAATTAATTGGGAATTTGAATACAAAATAAAGTAAAAATTATTATTTAAAAATATATTAATTACAATTTAGTCCCGCGGTGTACCGCGGGTGAAAACCTAGTATGCTACAAAACGCAATCGTATTTTCTCAGGGTTCAGGTTGATTAAAATTGGTATGAAATCTTTGTAAGAAGTTAAGAACACAATGTATATTATAAAAAAAGAGAGTATTGGAAGATATATATATACATAAGAGAGACCCGAATATACTAGACTTGTGGACCAAGTTATACAACTTCCTAAACTACAATAGAGTATATTACCCATATAACATAAATATGTAAATATATCTTCCAATACTCCCCCTCAAGTTGGAGCATGAAGATCACAGATGCCCAACTTGGATGTTAATCTTTCAAACGGAACACGTCCTAAAGCCTTGGTAAAAATATCAGCAATTTGATCTTCAGTACCAACATGAACCATTGTGAGCGTACCATCTTGAACAGCATCCCGAACCGCATGACAATCAAACTCTATATGTTTACTGCGCTCATGAAACACCGGGTTAGAAGCAATATGGATAGCAGCCTGACTGTCACAAAACAAACGAACTGGCTGAGACTGAGGACAGCCCAAATCGATAAACAATTTCTGAACCATAAAACTTCTGTTAATGCATTCCTCATAGATCGATACTCAGCTTCTGCAGAGGAGTGAGACACCTTATCTTGCTTCTTTGTCTTTCAAGAAATAGGAGAACCCCCTAAAAACATGAAAAAACCACTTAACGAACGACGTGTGAGCGGGCAAGAGTTATGATCAGAATCACAATAAGCCGTAAGAGTTAAATCCGAGTCAGAACTTAAAAGAATCCCTTTTCCCGGAGTACCCTTTAAATATTTCACCACACGAAGGGCAGCTTCCAAATGATCGACGCGCGGAGTTTTCATGAACTGGGAAAGAAGTTGAACAGAGAATGACAGTTCCGGTCGTGTAGTAAGAAGGTAAATGAGACGTCCTACTAAACGTCTATACACCTCTGGATTGGAAATAAAATCACTCTTACTCAGACCCAGTTTCTGATTTTCTTCCATTGGAATTGGTGAAGGCTGACAACCAAGAAGACCAACCTCAGACACAATGTCGAGAACATACTTCCGTTGAGACATATAGATACCTTCAGAACTCCTAGCAATCTCAAGGCCAAGAAAATATTTCGCCTTACCCAAATCTTTCATATGAAAACAACGACTCAAATACTCTTTAAAATGCTTAAGCATATGAGAATGATTGCCGCACACTAATAAATCATCAACATATACAAGCACACGAATCTCAACCCCATTCTTGGAGTAGATAAACAAAGAATAATCTTCATATGACTCAACAAAACCAAACCGTACCAATTCATTAGTAAGCTTAGCAAACCAGCAACGCGGAGCTTGCTTAAGCCCATACAAAGATTTATGAAGGCGACAAACTTTATTTGGAACCGAATGACGAAAACCCACAGGAAGCTTCATATAGAACTCTTCGTCGAGATCCCCATGTAAAAAAGCATTGTGTACATCCATCTGGTGAGGTTCCCAATTTTTAGCAGCTACTAAACAAAGTAAACTACGAATAGTAGTCATTTTCACAACCGGGGCAAATGTCTCATTATGATCTTCACCTTCTACTTGACGATTACCACAAGCAACCAACCGTGCCTTGTAACGTTCTAATGAGCCATCAACATTATATTTAAGCTTGAACACCCACTTATTGTCGATAACAACTTTGCTAGGAGGTAAATCAACAATGCTCCACGTACCACTGTCTTCCATGGCAGTAATATCTGTACCACAAGCATTATTCCAACGAGGATCTTGCATAGCTTGCTTAAACAAAGTTGGTTCAACACTATCGATAACCGATGCTAAAAACGCTCGATGTGCAGGTGAAAAATTTTCATCAGAGATATAATTGGTGAGAGGATATGGAGTATGTGTACCTTGAACCGTAGACGAAGAGGCTGAGATGAAGTCGGGTGAATCGTGATGGGGTCCAGGAAGACAACGCGTTGAATATGTGATATAATCATGTAAACGAACTGACTGAAACTTTTGCCTCCGTCTACGACCTAGCTCATCAGCAACAGAAGGTGTCACAACAGTATTATCAGGAAGAGCAGTGTCTTCTTGAGCAGGAGAATTACGAGAAGGAGATACAGCTCCACAAGAAGCAGAAACTCGATATGGACCGAATATACTAGACTTGTGGACTAAGTTATACAACTTCCTAAACTACAATAGAATATATTACCCATATAACATAAATATTTAAATATATCTTCCAATAAAGAGCTGTTGGATATGATTTTATGACCATTTCCAAGTCATGTGTAAAAAGATATAGAATTTCCTGGTTTGAACTTGAAGTCATCTTTCTTGAGGAATTCTTGGTTTGAACGTGGAGTCTTTCTCTCTTTCTCCAGTATGATCTTTTAACTCTATAAATCGAAACTTTTACATCTAGTGTGACTAAAAAAACAAACCAAAGTAAGGCGAAGAACCGGAATGTGAAAGCTATGAAACATCTGACTTACTTTATTCACATCATGTACATATCACTCCAAATGCATCTATCTTAATACCACTCGACTATAAGTTGATATAAAACTTGCTATCTTGAAGTTGAATGTGATGTTGCCAAATCTTTAATTTAAGAATAAAAGCAACAAAGCACTAAAGAATTAAAAAAAGAAAACATGATTATATTTAATTAAACCCCAGTTAGTAGAGTATACATGAAAACGTATGAGCTCGGAACGGTAAGCACGACATTAGCCCACTCAATGTTACCCCAAACGTCAGCAGTAGGGCCACCGATATCACGTTTCTCAAGCGCAATCACCGCACACCAAATATCTTTTTTTTGAAAACGACCATGATGCACTAACTGGTCCCATAAGATTAAGAGTTTCCCATTATAGTTAGCTACTTCAATCATACCACAGCGAAGATTCTTGTTCAACATATCTAAACCTCTGACAA
>NC_025697.1:14947853-14979223 GCF_000633955.1 Camelina sativa | reverse complement strand
CATTTTTTTTTTTTTTTTTTGTCCCACCAGCTGCAGCTTTGTTTATCACAACAATACCATACAAAATCTATGCAACATTTCACGGGTGATTTTTTTGCAACATCCCATTTGTCTTCTTTTGGGTCGTAAACAGAGTCTTTCACCTCGTTGCTTCTAACGTAAAGCTTTCCTTGGACATTTTCTATTTTTCTAATAGAAGAAAAGCGGAGCTCAGAGCCAGGGTCAGGTAAAGGTTCCCAAGTCTGAGTCTTAATGTCGAAAACCTCACCCAAATTCGCGGATTCATCAGCCCGGCAACCTCCCATCACATATATTTTCCCGTTGAGGCTGCACCCCCGGGCCTTCGTTCGAGCTACAGTCATGTTGGGGGATGTACGCCAAAAGAATTCCTCATCGTTACGAACAAACATGTTGGAGGACGGATCATTGCGTTGGCAGAGTCCGTATAATTCTGAACCAACCGTAACGAGGTTCATTGGCACATAATAAAAATATGAAGAAGGTATTTGTACCAACCGAGTACATGCCCTAGACCTCTTCTTCTTCTTCTCGAGTTGGTTGGTTAGGGTTTCACTAGGTTTTATCCAGAGGGTGAACATGGTCGGACGAGGACTATCGGGAAGCTTTAAGCAGACATGAAAAAAAGTTTCGCTGGTTTTAAGGTGAATTCGCGCCACGGTTAGCTCACTGGATATGAGGAGAGAGCGAAAGGTCTTGGACACTAGGGAGAGTTTCGGGTAGTATGATCTCGATATGCGTGCTAAACAGTTCAAGATGATTTCAATTGGAAGCGACATAAACGTCAGCCTCTTTTCCTCTCTAGAGAACGTCTTGTAATGTAAATTCTTGAACCAAGCCAATACTGGAACCAAAGAGCTCATCATGATCAACGATATCAAAACTAAAAAAAAAGGGGTGCAAAGAAAGAGTACGAAGAAATCAAACAAGAGATTCATCAAGGAGGCTGAAACTGCGATCAATATGTTAAAACCCTAAAGTCGCGACGCGAGTCGTCAATAATACGATCTGGATTTAATGTTGTTGTTGGGCCTTTATTGGACTTCATCGTTAATTGATCATTTAAGTCCATTTTTCACACTTTTTTTTGTTAAACTTGTAAGTAAGTCTCATTAAGGACCGAAAATGTTGAGGCTTTACCAAAAGTTTAGACCTATACTTTAACTACCTTTTCTAAAAATTAATATTTCGAGATATTTTTTTGTCACATGAAGATTGATGTTTTGAAGTCATCATTGAAAATATTTAAATTTTTGAATTATTATTGGTTTAAAATTAAATAATACTTCCTTTATCTCACATAGTTTGATGTTTTAAAGAATAATTTTTGTCTCTCAAAGATTGATGTTCTGAATATTTTTAATAAATTTTTGTTTTAATAATTACTGATGTTGTAGAATGTATGGAGTGGGAAAGTGAGAAAGTGAAAAAGTATCAGAAAGATAAATCATGAGAGGTCATAAATAAAATAAAATAATTATCAGAAAACAAAATTAATCATATATTTCCTTTGTCTTAATATGTGTGTAAAATCCTAAACATCTAGCTATGTCAGAGAGAAAATATCTCTTTAGTCAAATAAAAAGATATATTTAAACTCAGTAATCATTGTTTTCTTAAAATGTGTAAAAGCTTCTAAAAATCAATCTTTATGAAACAGAGGGAATATATACTTGAGTTCATCCCTTCAAGTCCCCTTAAATAACAAAAAAAAAATTATAATTAAAATAAACAAATAAAAACGTAAGATCTTAAAATCCTTTTAACGACGGTGTTGACGTTTCTCTTAATGAAAAAAATTCACGACTTTGTGTCTTTGACAGAAAAAAAAATATCGAAACTTTTTTTTTTTTGAAAAAAATTATGATTTACAACAAATGCATCGTTTTTGTTTAACTGTTTACATCAAAACATTGTGTTTTAATAATTGATGAGTTATCTTGAGGCAAGCCAAGTCAACGGACGATTTTGCTTGCTCATTGTCATACTTGCCATGCCTTTGAAGTTGAATCGACTATACCTTATTCTGAAGTCTGAACTTGTTGATCTAGACGGCAAACCAGCTGCCATGATGGAAGAGGTGATTCACCATGTCGTCTAATGTGAAGTGCATCATTTAATGTGAGTGTCTTTATATCTTTTTATTAGTTATAAAGACACTCAGAAAACAAACCCTTGTGGAGTGCATCATCTCATGTTCATTAGCTTTCATCGTTTGTACTCATCTATCTCTCTATCTATCTGGAAAACAAAACCATGTGAAACTCTGTTCTTGGAGTGTGAAACAAAACCATGTGAAACTCTGTTCTTGGAGTGTATAAACCCAAGGCTTGAATCTGAGCATTCAACTTGTTATCGTTAATCCATCTTCAGTTTACACTTTCAGAAATATTAATGGCCTTGATGAGAGGCTGAGCCGCTCTGTAACAACTACAACACCAAAAGGGTTAATTCTTGCAGTTTATGTTGGCGACGACCAGGTCCAGAAGAAGAGATATATGGTGCCACTCTCATACTTGAACCAGCCTTCATTTCAAGTTCTTCTCAGTAAATCCGAGGAAGTGTTTGGGTTCGATCATCCGATGGGTGGCTTAACGATCCCTTGTCCTGAAGATAACTTCATCTCTGTAACTTATGCACTACAGGGAAGATGATCCAAAAAGAAGATAGATCTAACATTTTTAAGCTCGCGTTGGAGATATAATTTATTCAGTGTAAATAGGTCAACCTTTTTCCTCAAAGAAAGAGTTGTGTAAAAAAGGTTAAAATACTCAAATGTGAATGCCAACTTTTTGTGTGAAAAACAATGGTGTTAATGCGATTTGCAGAAATTTTTCTACGAAAAGCTTTATCTTAGCAGCTGTTGCATATACAATGCACAAATATTCTTATTAGTTGACAGTTCCTCGAGTATTTGCGTTATATCTTCATTATGTTTCTCTTTTTCTGCTAACTTAACTCAATCTTAAGATTGTAATGTTATTATGTTAGTGATCTCACTACACAAAACTCCAAAGCTAGCTTGAGATTGTTAAATAAATACCTTCGAACAAGATAATTTATGAGCAGAACAGAGAAACCTCAGGTGCAATTTCAAACACCTGCAAGAAGGATCCTTGTGGCGCCGCCAAGGCGACCAATAATCTTCTTTGCATATATTAGACTTTCCATCTAAGATAATTCTGTTCAAGTTTTCGCAGTTTACTTTCTTGCTTTGCACTGCATGATCAGTTAAACTTAATATCATCTTTTTCTTTGTATGATGAAATATTTCAGTTGAGAAAGTGGCTAAAATAAGCCATGGAGCCGGATTATATATTCATATACTATAACCTCATTTTTTTATTTAAAAACAGTCATATTAATACATTTATAATAAAAGAATTGTCCTTTTTCTCAATAATCGATCCAAAATGTACTAACGTGAATTGTGTGCAACCACTTCAAAAAAAAATAGAACGACTCTGTCAAGAAGAAAGAGAAAATAAATAAATTAATCCTCTATTTACAAGGAACAACTCCAACTCCAAGATCACTATGTTGGATCATCATCATTGGAGCCAAGAAGTCACGTTGATAAAGGTATCTTCAGGACAAGGGATCGTTAAGCCACCCATCGGATGATCGAACCCAAACTCTTCTTCAGGTTCACTGAGCAGAGCTTGAAAAGAAGGCTGGTTCAAGTATGAAATTGGCACCAAATATCTCTTCTTCAGGCTTTCTCCAACTTACACCGCAAGAAATCCTTTTGGGGACGCCGAGGCTGCTATGGTGGAGCCGCTTAAAATCTTCTTTGCACCCAATAGACTTCTCACCAAAGCCATTTCTATTTCTTTTTTCTGAAAGTTTGAATTCTGAAGATGAATGAAAAGATTCAAGTTATTGGATTGCTTGTTGTTAGTTGATGATGGACAGAATGGGCTATGTGTGTATATAGAAAGATCAATGAAGGAGTTGAAACCTCCCTGAAAAATCCTTGAAACTTGTGGTATTGGGACATAATAGAACTGAGAACATGGCTATGTGTATCCCATTGGAAAAGATGCATTGATGAAATTTTTCTTGATGATATAAGACATTATGTTCTGTTGTTGAACAACATCAGATTCCCACTTTGACTTATTATTAAATCCACCATTTATACCACAGAGATTAGATAATGGGATCGTCACAAAACATGGAGAATAGAAACTTGCTTGTTGTTATTGACAATGACATGTCTTACCTAAAAAAAACATTGACCAAACAAGCCCTTGTGGATTGCATATGTTGTTTCTAGTTTATTGTCCCACGCGCAGTTAATTATCTCATCAAGACAAATTGCATTAATGCATCTTTCACATGTGAACTCTTCTTGCTCTAGTTTGTCCCACGCTTCAAGTCCACAAGTTTCAAGGAAGTTTCAACTCATTCATTAATCTTTCTATATATCATACAACTTGAATCATTTCTTACATCTTCAGATTTAGCTTAATAAAAAATTAAAATTTTCTTACAAAGAAATAATTTTATTAATGGCTTTCGAGAGAAGTCTATTGGGTGCAAAGAAGATTTTATGCCGCTCCACCGCAGCAGCCTCGGCGGTGCCAAAAGGGTTTCTTGCAGTATACGTTGGAGAAAGCCAGAAGAAGAAATATTTGGTGCCAATTTCATACTTGAACCAGCCTTCATTCCAAACACTCCTCAGTAAATCGGAGAAAGAGTTTGGATTCGATCATCCGATGGGTGGCTTAAAAATTCCCTTGTCGTCTTATTTATTTATGAACAACCGTATATTTTGAGGATATCATATGTTTTTCTTGTTTATTTAAAGACATAGAGATGATAGATCATTAAAGTTCTTATGAGCTTTCAATTTCTTAGAAACGGACTAACACATGGTCTCATCTAATGTATTATGAATAAAGCTTGTATCCAGAGCAAACTAACAGATGCTTTGTACGTCAAAAAATTATTAAAGAGAGGCAGAGAAACGGTGGAAGAGGGCAACAGAGCAAATCTCAAGAAACAGAACAAAAAAAGACAAGACAACATGTCATATTGTTTATACAAAAGATGTAAGAGCTTAGAAGACCTTATACTAATTTCTTCATGATGATTCTGGTGCTATTATTTACTACCAGATTGAACATTACTGTTAAACAGGAATTGAACTGAAAATAAATTACCTAAATGAAGAATATTTCTGGTTGATTAAAAGTGAAACGAAAGGTATGATAGTAATGGAATCATACACTCAAATTGAAGTAGAAGCCGTTTACTTTTGAGTTTTGAGTATCTCTTTTTCTTATGCTTTAGCTCTTTCCTTGTTAGATGAAATAGTATTTCAATGATAAGAAACTGGTTAAATTAAGCAAATGGATAAGATTATTCACAATCTCACTTGGTAATCGATCCAAAATGTAATCAACATGAACCATGCGTGTCTATTGAATAAAAAATGGCATCCATTTCAAAAAAAATTTAGAACAATTCTTTCAAGAAGAAAGAGAAAAAAGAAAGAATAAAAATCCTCTATTTACAAGGAACAAGTCTATTTCTTACTCAGAAGAACTAAATGTTGGATTATCATAATTGGAGCCGAGAAGTCACATAGATGAAGGTATCTTCAGGACAAGGAATCGTTAAAACCGCCCATTGGATGATCGAATCCAAACTCTTCCTCAGATTTACTGAGAAGAGCTTGAAACGAAGGTTGGTTTAAATATGAAACTGGCACCAAATATCTCTTCTTCTGGCTTTCTCCTACGTACACTGCAAGAAACCCTTTTGGTGGCCCCGAGGCTGCTCTTTTACTCCTCGAAGCAGCTACGGTGGAGCGGCTTAGAATCTTCTTTGCACCCAATAGACTTCTCACCAAAGCCATTTATGTTATTTTTGTATGAAAGGTTTTGAATTCTTTTGAAGCTTATTAAGATGGATGGAATAAAACTCGAGTTATTTGATATTGCTTGTTGATGGTAGGAACAATGGGTTTAAGTGTGTACATATAGAAAGATCAATGAAGGACTTGAAACCTCTCTGAGAAAATCATTGAAACTTGTGGTACTGAAGCGTGTGGGACAGACTGGACTAGAACAGAGCTCACAAGGTTCTGTCTTTACCATCTGGAAAAGAAGAAACTAGCTGGTCATTATTATAAGCACGTCTTACCTAAAAAAACATTGAGAAAAACAGTCCCTTGTGAATTGCAGATGGACTTTGTTTTTAGTTTCTTGTCCCACACTCAATTAATTATCTCATGCATCAAGACAAGTTGCATTTTAATGCACCATTTCCAAATGGTAAATACAGAGCCATATTCTCTGTTCTAGTGTGTCCGATGCTTCAACTTTAGATGCCGTTACGGACTTGATAACTACGGTATATACAGCATCGATGTTTTCCCAAATCATATCGAGAGTCTCATGTCTTTGTAACTCAGCGCCTTCCTCGCTCAATGTTTTCGTTTGTTTTCCCTTTTATTGACTCTTAATCATGTATATTGTTTATTTGATTTTTCTAGTGATATTCATACATATATTTAAAGATGCTAGCGACTGTAAAATCTCTTAGAAATAATGGCATGAATTGTGTGATATGGAGAAGAGAAGAAGATAAAACAAACAAACTAAGAATTGTACGTTTAGAGAAGGCCTGATAAGAATCTTGGTGAAGGTATGGTTTGTGTCTACCGGATGCAAAAACATATATACGCTCTCACAACTTAATTTCTCGCCACATGATATTGATATACACAGACTTTTGTTTATACAGCAGCAAAATGAAGTTATTGTCAAATTACTATCTGTGATACCTGTTGCCACCATTGTTTTGTACACAAAACTGGTATTCACATTTGAGTTTTGTAACGTCTTTTTTTTTTCACAAATAAAGAGGGAAAAAACTAACTTATATTATACATTAGTTTATATCTCTAACCACTGTTACTTTTTACAACTTTTAAATATCATCATCAAAGCCTGGATGTTACGGTGATGAAGGTATCTTCAGGACAAGGAATCGTTAAGCCACCCATCGGATGATCGAATCCAAACTCTTCCTCGGATTTACTTAGCAGAGCTTGAAATGAAGGCTGGTTTAGGTATGAGATTGGCACCAAATATCTCTTCTTCTGGCTCTCTCCTACGTACACCGTAAGAAAGCCTTTTGGGGTCGTCGAGGCTGCTCTGGTGGAGCGGCTTAGAATCTTCTTTGCTCCCAATAGACTTCTCACCAAAGCCATTTTTATTTCTTTGTCCGAAAGTTTGAATTCTTGTTAAGCTTCTGAAGATGTACAGTTGTTGAATTGCTTGTTGCTGGTTGATGATAGAAACGAATGAGTTAAGTGTGTATATATAGAAAGGAGTTGTAACCTCTCTCAAATATCCTTGAAACTTGTGATCTTAAAGCGTCAGACAGACTAGAGCAGAGAACATGGTTCTGTTTTCTAGGTAAGATAGATGACAAGTTGACAAGCAACGCACGCTAATGAGCCATTATCTTCACTTCACAAGTGATTGTTTTCTCCATGTCTGTATAATAAATGAAGTGAAGATATGAGATATTCAGTCTCTCACTTGTAATTTTCACGTATGGATATCATAAAAGAACAACTAACCTGTGACAGAGACTTGTTGTTATGTTGTTGAACAACATCAAGTCCCCACTTTTAACTTTCTATTAAATCCATTAAGATTAATTAGAGTACTATAGGACAAAGAACCAGCTGCCTAATCATCACCGAACTTGCTTCTCCTTGTTCTCAAAATTATAGTCCACGTCTTGTCTCAGAAACATTGAGAAAACAAGCCCTTGTGAATTGCATATGGAGATTATCCAAGTAGACAAATTACATTAATGTATCTTCTCCAAATGGTAAAGACAGAAAACCATGTGGTACTAAGTTATATAGGCTGTCCCACATTTGTAAACCACCACAAGTTTCATTGATTTTTCAGAGAAGTTTTCCTTCATTGATCTTTCTATATATACGCACTTGAACCATTCTTTCTATCATCAACCAACAGTAAGCAATCCAATAACTTAAATCTTTTCATACATCTTCTGAAGCTTAAAAAGGAATTCACATTTTTCAGAAACAAACAAAAAAAATAGAAATGGCTTTGGTGAGAAGTATATTGGGAGCAAAGAAGATTCTATGCCGCTCCACCAGAGCAGCCTTGGCGGCACCAAAAGGGTTTCTTGCGGTGTACGTAGGAGAAAGCCAGAGGAAGAGATATTTGGTGCCAATCTCATATTTAAACCAGCCTTCGTTTCAAGCTCTGCTCAGTAAATCCGAGGAAGAGTTTGGATTCGATCATACGATGGGCGGCTTAACGATTCCATGTCCTGAAGATACCTTCATCAATGTGACTTCTCGGCTCCAATGATGATGATCTACATTTTTTGTCCTTCTAACTTTAGAAATAGACTTATTCATTGTAAATAGCTGAGCATTTTTACTCTTTCTCTTGAAAGAGTTTTTCTAAAAGTTTAGATAGTGAATACCATTTTTATGCGAAAGACATGATTCATGTCAATACATTTTGGATCGATCATTGAAAAAGAAAGACTAAACACCAAACCAATTGAAAACTATTATCAGTAAAATGATTATGAATAAATATAACTAATTTGAGTAATTAACATCCGGATCCGTGGCGCAATGGTAGCGCGTCTGACTCCAGATCAGAAGGTTGCGTGTTCGATTCACGTCGGGTTCAAATCCCCGAACTAATATCTCCGGTATTTTTTTTTTTTTCACTGCCTATTTACAAATTGACTTAAAGGATTCTTATTACTCTTCTTAACCGAGAATCTCAGATTCGGTTTTCTTCTCCTATTCTAACCCATAGAAATAATATTTTCACAACTTAATACTTTTACTATTTCTTAAATTTATAGAGATCTAGATATCGTATACATATACATCTATTTTTACCTTAATATAAACAGCGAGTAGTTGTAAAAAAAAAAAAAAAAACAGCGAGTATTCAAAGAATTTAAAATTTTAGTATTAAATTATTAATGATTTGCTCTACTTCTAAAGTTGAATTTTATTTGCGCCCCAAGTACATTTTACAAAATATCCGGAGTCTTCTGAACTAGATCGAGACAAATATTACGTATACATATGACCACTTTTAACTTATACAAATGTTTCAGTCATTCAGTGGCTGGCTCTTTCTTACGCATAGTATGGGGTCATATTTAGTTGAAGTCTGCAGTGACATTTGATTATAAGTTTTCAAAATATTGTTCAACCAAAAAAAAAAAAAATCTACCATAGAACTTTCAACTTCGGTTTCTATTTTTATTCTATCGAAAACATTACCACCTCCTGCTAAATTATAAAGACATGAATGACGCTTGACGCATTGCCCTAAATGGAAAACTACAGAGACGCCCAATAGTTATTTGGAACGCTTTCTTCAATGGTATATTGATACGTATCTGTTTCGTTGAACATATTTTCTTAGACAGCTTTAGTGAAATGTTTTCCAAAAGTTGGTTTATTACTCGTATCTATAAATCTTTT
The DNA here is from genome assembly GCF_000633955.1 of Camelina sativa. Classification (NCBI taxonomy): domain Eukaryota; kingdom Viridiplantae; phylum Streptophyta; class Magnoliopsida; order Brassicales; family Brassicaceae; genus Camelina; species Camelina sativa. The sequence continues at coordinate 14,969,685 of NC_025697.1, read as the reverse complement.
GAAAATTACTAAAATGTTTAGTGTTCTGGGTGTAATTACAATTTATCCCTTGGGTTTAGTTTTTCGAATTTGAATAAAAAAATAAAATAAAAATACACATCAGCAAATTAAAATACACATCATATATGATTTAACATGTCATTAAACAGTTTTTTTTTCAGATCAACAGTTATTTTTTCTTGTTTATATCAAAGAGAGGGAAAGTGAACAGTTTTCACTGTTCACAAACCGCGAAATTAAAAAAAAAACTCTCTCTCGTCGCCGGCGATACTCTGTCATTGTCCACTCTCTTGCCATCAATCTCTCGCCGTCTTTGCTCGCTCTCTCTCTCTCCTCGTCGTCGCTCTCTCTTTCTTCGTCGTCGCTCTCTCTCGCCGTCTTTGCTCGCTCTCTCTCTATCTTCGTCGTCGTGTTCGTCTTCGTTTAAACGTTCCGGTATGTGTTGAGTGTTTAGTTTCGAGTTTTCCGGATGAATATGGGTTTTTATCGATGATTTACGGCCGATTCTCACCGTCGTTAATAATACCTCATTTTCATATCTATTCGATTCGATGGCTGATTCACTTTTAGGGTTTACGGCTGATTTGTTAGATCTATTCGATTCGATGGCTGATTTGTTTAATTTGCGGCTGAGTTACGGCTGAGTTTTGTATTGGTGACTGAGTTATTTTGTGCTTTGGATTTGAGTTATGTATTTGTGGCTGAGTTATGTTATACTTTGTGTATGAGTTTCTTTTATGTTATGGCTGATTTATTTTATGCTTTACTGCTGAATTATATTATTTATCAGATGTCGATGGTGATTATTTTTGAAGAACAAGCAAGGGATTACCCCCCAAGACTATACGCTGAAGGAAACTCTAATCTAGAGTTAAGAGAAATTAATACCAATTTCAGGATGGGAGAATTCCCTGCGATTAGGGAAGCAATAGGACAGGATGTGTGGGAAAAAATGAAGGATCTACCTATTGGAATAATCTCTAAGCTAGTTGATAGCCAATTCGTTTGGTCTGGTAAGCTAGTACATTTCCTACTATGTAACCAGTTAAGGGCACATAAGAAGGAGCTTTGGTTTGTCGTCGGCGGTCAACCTATCAGGTTTGGGTTGAATGAATTTGCTCATGTGACGGGGTTAAACATAGACCCAATGCCGACAGAACGGTTTGAACTTGAAGAGGAACACAAAAAGTTCTTCAGACTTTTGAAAGTGCCTGGTGGGGAAGGTCCATCATTAAATGAACTCAGGGAAGGACTGAAAGTGTGCCGGTCATGGATAAACCCTGATCACCGTAAATGGTTGGGGCTGTTGCTTCTTCAACACATTGGACTTTATGGTTTGCATCATAACTGTAGAATTCCATATGAAAGTGCCAAAAGAGTTTTTGATGATGAAGCAATGAAGACTTATCCGTGGGGTCGGTCAGCATTTGAAGCCCTTGTTGATAGCATAAAGTTGTTGATGCCTACGGGGAAATCGTACACCCTTAGTGGGTTTACACCCGTGTTACAGGCTTGGGCGTATGAGTCCATCAAATGCTTAGGAGACCGGTTTGGAAATGCATCAGCTGAAGATGATGCCATACCGTTGCTTCGATGGCATGGAAACCGTACACGTTCAACGATGGAAACGATTATTGCTGAAGAGATCAGAGCGCTTGGTGAGGTAAGGTTTTGATTGTGTTATGATAGACTGATAGTTACTGGCTGAGTTATTGTTTTAAATGATGGCTAAGATATGGTTTATCAGTGGGTGAGTTATTATTTAGTTTAGTGATTGCTGAGTTATGGTTCTGATTTATGTTCTATGATGGCTGATTTATGTTTCTGTTATGGTTTAGTGATGGCTGAGTTAAAACTTACTAATGGGTTTCATAATCTCTTATGTTACAGATGTGTGTCTGTAAAATGGTTATGAAGGAAAATGGATGTGATCTATTTCATACGTGGCCAGATCAAGAAGACGACCCAGCTGTTGATCGCCTGATCGAAGACATACATATGGATACGTTTGTTAAAGGTTTTTGGGATGCTAAGGGGGGGGAGTGATAAGAAGATGAAGAAAAAGAAAGCTAAAGCAGTTGTTGAGCCTGAATCTCATCCCGCAAAGAAGCGGAAATTCCAGAAGGATGAAACTTCCACCATTCATGGTGGTGAATCTGGTGAAGGAGCAGGAGCTCCACAGGAGAGGAAGAAGAAAGGAAAAAATGTAAGTTATATGGTGTATAGTGAGTTTATATTTTATGTAACCTTTCGTTAGCTTGTATACGACAGTTTGTGTATTTGTTTCAGTTGGCTAGTGAGGAGGAAGATGCGGGGGAAGATGTGACAGTTAGAACTATTGTTAACTTGGTGTCTAGGTTAAACTCAAGGTTTGACACCCTTGATACAAACATTGCCAATATGCCTTCTGATCTGGAGAAGAAGATTGGAGATAGTTTGAAAAACCAGGTTGGAAAAGAAGATGAATGAAAGGATGGGAACCAGGTTTGGATCTTTTGATCGTGATTTCAAACAGATGAAAGATCACGTGCTTTCCATGGGTGTTGGACAAAGTGGCCAAAACACAGGACCTGCAATAGACACGACATCTGCGTATAAAAATTTCAAAATAAAGAACCTCTTACCAGAAAACCTTCGAGATAAACTGTTGACACCAAAAGGTCCACCAGCAGTTCCAGGAAAAATGCAACAAAACTACTCTGACAACAGTCCTCCGGTAATGTCTGATTTATGATAAATTTATGGCTGATTTTCCAGAATGTTTAGGTTGAGTTATCATTATCGTTAATTGTCTTCGCTATGTTATACAGGAAAAGAAATCTGTTGATGGCCGTGGTTTGGATGGGATCAATAAGAATCTGATGGATGATTTTGATAATCCTATTGATTTCTTTCAGAAGTCTCCAGCTGCTAAGAAGTCTCCTGATACGATAACATGACCTTTCACGAGGAGAAATGCCAAAGAGTTAGAGGCGGCTGCAAAGAAGGCCAAAGAAGTAGCTGCAGTAAAGAAGGTCGAACAAGTAGCTGCGGCTGGAGACATTCAGGAAAAGAAAAGAGGTAGAGGGAGAAAGCCTAAAAATCCTACTGCTATTAGGCCGTTGGTTATTGTACCATATGTAGGTTTGAATAAGGGAGAAGCTGGTGCAGAAGCTGATGCAGAAGTTGGTGTAGAAGTTGATGCAGAAGTTGGTGCAGAAGCTGATGCAGAATGTGTATGTGATATGACAGCCGAGTATATTGCTGAAGCCAACAAACTTGAACCTGAATCTGAGGATGATGAGGAGGAAAAGATTTGACTTGATAGAATTAAAGCTTTTAGGCTGGAGAGTGTTAAGCTGTCCCCGGATGGAAGTGCATTGAATACACAACAAGCTACACAAGCGAGGATTTTTCCTTATATTGGAGACAACGGACTGACGTGCATGAGGAAGAACTGTGTACCTGGACCTGGAATATATGATCCTCTGGCACCTGTTGATCCGGTCAAGTTGCAGAAACTTTATGAGTTCCTTAAGAGCACCGAGTATGACCCTTTAGACCCTTTTTCTTAACAAGTTAATCACAGCTTGTTAACATTATATTAACTTGTGTTTATTTGTTTGTTAGGAATATTCCGTTAACAAAAGGCGGAATCCAGTGAGGCCAGAAAATTATGGTACATATGGGTGGCTTACTGATGAAGTAAGTTTATCTTAATGTCTTAGTTATTGTTGTCGATGTCTGAGTTATTTAAAACATAGTGGCTGAGTTGTTGTTCTTTACTCTGTTACCTTTTTTACAGCACCTGGTCGCGTTTATGAGACTCCTTAGGAAAAGGTACAACCGAGATCCCTTCCCATATCACAACAAACGCATTGCATTTATAGACCCGTGGTTCAGTAGTATGATGATGCATAACTATGCTCAGTTCGAGATTAAACCCAAGCTGTTTAAATTAACTGGCAATAGTTTTGAAGATTTAGTGAAAGGTTTAGTACCTTCAGATGAAAAGACTAATTTGAGGTGGATTGAAGATGTGGATCACCTGTATATTACTACACAAACTGGAGGCGATCACTGGGTGGCGCTGCACGTGGATCTCATCAGAAGGCATATTGATTGCTATGATAGCATCGTCGGACAAGTAACCAAAGTAAGTGAGGAAAAAATTTTGAATGCTTGTAGGGCGTTTACGCGGATGATTCCAGAAATGATGAACGAGAACGTTCCTCACGAATATCATACACCTACGTACAAATAGTTTACCTTCAGGAGGAGGACTGTCTCCAAGGTCCCGCAAAACGTACAGGTTGGTGACTGTGGCACCTGTGATCAAAGTTTATAGAATGTCTAGCGCTTGGTGTGTCCTTCGATGGCATCTGTGATCAAAATATCCAGGCTCTACGTGTTAAAATGGCAGCAGAAATCTACGATGAGGCACATGAATTTATGAATCAGTTTGCGTAGAAAACATTTTTATTTCTTTTGGTAGGACTTGTACTTGGATATGTAAAAACATTTGGATTTCCTTTTGTAGGAATTGTACTTGGATATTGAAAACATTTGGATTTCTTTTGGTAGGAATTGTACTTGGATAAGAAAGTCCTTTGTTTAGTATCTTTTCAATGTAACGGCTGAGTTATGTACTTCACACGGCTGAGTAATAATTAAATATTAAATAAACATATATGTTATGGCTGAGTTATGTACTTTGTATGGCTGAGTTATGTATTTCGTACGGCTGAGATATGGCTGAGTTATGTATTTGGTACGGCTTCATTTGGTCTTTCGTGTCGTGCCTCGATATTACAAAAAGTGTTGTTGGGGAAACCCAAACAATAATTATGTGCCTGCTCAGATCCACACGCGTAAGAAATTTATAAAGTTAGTTTTTTCACAATATATTATACAAAATAATTAAAAAATTGAACTCAAAATTTGAATAAAAAATAAAAAAACTTCCGACAAAATGACTAAGTGATGGCTGAGTTATTGACTTACACGACTGACTTATGAAATATTTGTAATTTACATTATTATAACTCAATATTTAAATGTACAATTGAAATATGAATATTATAATTATTATAACCAATAAAAAGTAATAATTATAGAGAAAGATTGATTTTCACACATTCTCATCATAATGTGTAAAACATACAACACATGTCGTTTAGAGGTTAGGGTTTAGGGTTTGAGATGTAGGGTTCAGATGAGTAATATTACTTTTTTTTTGTTTTGGTTCTAATGTATTTTAATGTGTTTGGTTTAAGGTGGTAATATGGAAAAGTCTAACATTATTATCATTTGAATATTTTTTTTTAAAAACAAAAAAAAAAAATTTGGTTATTTCCGGTTATGGGTCGGTTAGATTAATATATAACCATAAATAACCCAAAATATATTGTAATTAAGTAGATTAGCCTAATATAACCGAAAGTAAGCCGAATATAACCGAAATTAACCAAACATACCAATACAAAAATACCAAATTGGGGAAAAAAAATTTCGGTTCGGTTCGGTTTGGTCGGTTATTTAGACACTCTAATTTGAGGGTTGCCTGAGATATCGTTTATGACGGCTGAGTTATAATTAATCATGACTGAGTTATTAAAATAGATTGATAAAACACCACAACATAGAAAGTTCATATCAATTCCAAATAAAAAATAATACAACGGAGCTTGACTAATATCACAGATACCTGTTCAAGCTCTCAAACTTCTTCTCCAACGCGTCATATTTTTTTTCTATATTCAAGATCATTTCTTCTTGAATCTCGATGCGCTTCTTGGCTGCATCCAAGTCCTTCTTCATATCATTCTTCTCCTCCTGAATAACCATAAAATCTTCGCTCAATGCATCAGCCCACCACTTCCTGAAACCGCAGCCTTGACCGGGACCCTTACAAATAGTACATAATTCATATTACACTAAATAAAAAAATCAGAAGCAGAACACAAAACTCAAAAATAAGAGTGCAAATATCTTTACATCTGTGATGTTATACGTACAACTGAAATAACGTTCTCCTCTCGTGCTAGGATCATTAGAAGTGGCAACGAGAAGCACCGCACCGCAACTACACCCGATTGGAACGCCCTTGTCACTCCTCCGGATTTCGCTGTCCCTCATTTTCATATTTATTTCATTAAGATTCAGCTCCTACAGTTCCACAAACACAATATTAAGATAATGCTTTGAAATTTAAGATAGTCCAGAGATCTACCTCAACTAGAGCTTCAGAAGGAGTTTTCTCATCAGTCCTGGAGTTGCCGCCGTAGATATCTCTATGCGCCATCATCTTGACTCGATCTCGATTACTAAAGCAATAAATCACAACAAATCCCATAATTTATACAAAAACAATATATCGAACGACGTCGTTTAACAGTAATATACGTGAAGGCTGAGTTGTGTTCTTTACACGACTGACTTAGGATAGTCAGTTAAATTGACAACGATGTTACGGCTGAGTTACGCAACGGCCATAATAATGGTGTTACGGCTGAGTTATTCAACGGCCATATTAATTTATTATATACCCGTTCGGGAATACAAAAAGTGTTGTTGGGGAGAAGCAAACAATAATTATGTTTCTTGTTATCATCCACACGCGTAATAAATATATTTTAAACGATTTATTATTAAAAAAGGACTTCAAAAATTTGAATTCAAATTTTTGATTTTTTTAAATTAAAAAAAAGGCCCAGGAATTTGGCAAAGTAATGGCTGATTTATTGACTTAAATGGCTGGGTTATGAGATATTTGTAAAATAAGATTATTATAACTCAAAATTTAAATTTAGAATGGAAAAACTGAATATTACTATTATTATAACCAATAAAAAATAATAATTATAGAGAAAGAGTGATTTTTACACATTCTGATTAAAATGTGTCAAACATACCAAAACACGACGTTTAGGGGTTAGGGTTAGGGTTTAGGGTTTGATATGTAGGGTTTAGATGAGTAACATTATTTGTTTTTAATTTAACAGTTTGGTTTTGTATCTAATGTGTTTGGTTTAAGGTGGTAATATGAATATACTAATATGATTACCATTTGGATATTTTTTTAAAAATTTGAAATTAATTTTTAGTTATTTCTGGTTATGAGTCGGTTAGATTAATATATAACCATAAATGACCCAAAATATATTGTAATTAAGTAGATTAGCCTAATATAACCGAAAGTAAGCTGAATATAACAGAAAGTAAGCAAACATACCAATACAAAAATACCAAATTGGGAAAAATTATTTTTCGGTTCGGTTCGGTTTAGTCGGTTATTTAGTCATTCTAATTTGAGGATTGCCTGAGATATCGTTTATGACGGCTGAGTTATCTTTCCTGAATCGACAGTTTCTTTGTTTATTTTAATGAGAGGGAAAGTGAATAGTTTTTAACTGTTCACAAACCGCCAAAAAAAAAAACTCTCTCTCGGCGAAATCTCTCTCTCTCTCGACGAACCCTAATTCCGCCGGCGATAATCGGTCTTTCTCTACTCTCTCGCCGTTACCTCTCGCCGTCCTCGCTCGATATTCTCATTCGCTCTTTCTCTTTTCGTCGTCGTTGTCTTGTTTGTTTCCGTCTAAGTCGTCTCGTCTTCGAGTTCCGGTATGTGTCTTCCTCTTTATTTGTTAGATATATTCGATTCGATGGCTGAGTTTGTTTGTTGATGTGGGTGAGCAATGGTCAACAATGAATTTGGGACTGAGTTATCTTATGCTTTACGACTGATTTATGTATTTGTGGCGGAGTTATTATATGCATTGCGTCTGAGTTTGTCATATGTTATGGCTGATTAATTTTATGCTTTACTGCTGAATTATATTTATCAGATGGCTAAGGATATTTCTGAAGAACAAGCAAGGGATTACCCCCCAAGACTTTGGCCAGAAATGAAGTCTATTCTATATAGTAAGGAAATTAATACCAATTTCAGGATGGGAGAATTCCCTGCGATCAGGGAATCAATAGGACAGGATGCGTGGGATGAAGTGAAGAAAGTACCTATTGGAATAATCTCTAAGCTAGTTGATAGCCAATTCATCTGGTCTGGTAAGGATGAGCTATGATTTAGTGATGGCTGAGTTATTGTTTACTGATGGGTCTCATATTCTCTTATGTTACAGTTGCGTGTGACTAAAATGGTTATGAAGGATGATGTACGCAAGCTATTTCATACGTGGCCAGATCAAAAAGACGACCCAGCAGTTGATCGCCTTATCCAAGACATATATGAGGATAAGTTTGTTAAAGGTTTTTGGGATGTTACGGGGAGTGATAAGAAGATAGAGCTAAAAGCTAAAGCAGCTGTTGATTTTGAATCTCCTCCCGCAAAGAAGCAGAAAGTCCAGAAGGTGGAAGTTTCCAACAGTCAGGGTGGTGAATCTGGTGAAGGAGCTGCACAAAAGAGGAAGAAGAAGAAGAAGAAAGGAATAAAGGTAAGAGATATGGTGTATAGTGAGTTTATAATATATGTAATCTTTCGTTAGCTTGTTTACGACGTTTTGTGTATTTGTTTCAGTTTGCTAGTGAGGAGGAAGATGCTGGAGAAGATGTGTCGGTTGGGTCGGTTTGAACTCTCATTGAGTCGGTTTCTAATTTAACCTCAAGGTTTGACACCTTGGAAAAATAACATTGGAGATAGAATAGAAAAGAGGATGAATGAAAGGTTTGAAACCAGGTTTGGATCTGTTGAGAGTGATCTCAAACAGATGAAAGAGCACGTGCTTTCCATGGGTGTTGGGCAAACTGACCAAAACACTTTTGATGCGTGTTCAAATTATAAAAATTTCAAAATAAAGAACCTGTTACCAGAAGACCTTCGGAAAAAACTGTTGACACCAAAAAGTCCACCAGCAGTTCCAGGAAAAATGCAACAAAACTACTCTGTCAACAGTCTTGTGGTAATGTCTGAATTATGTTAATGTTATGGCTGATTTTTCAGAATGTTTAGGTTGAGTTTTCATTAAATTTAATTGTCTTCGCTATGTTATACAGATTTTGGATGGGGTTAGTAGGAATCTGGATAAAGATTTTGAAAAAGATAATCCTCTTAATTTCATTGAGAAGTCTCCAGCTGCTACGAAACCAAATCAACGGCCTCACACGCGGAAAAATGCCAAAGTTGCAAAGAGGGACAAAGAATTAGATGCAAAGAAAGCCAAAGAGGTTGCAGCAAAGAAGGTCAAGGATGAGGCGGCGGCTGCAAAGAAGGTCAAAGAGGCTGCAGCAAAGAAGGTCAAAGAGTTGGCGGAAAAGAAGGTTGGAGATAATCCGCACAAGAAAAGAGGTAGAAAGACTACTAAGCCTACTGCTTTGAAGTCGTTGCAATTTGTAGAACCTGTTTTGAATGAGGGAGAAGCCGAAGCTGGTGCAAACGCTTGTGCCGACGCTGCTGACAGCAGTCTATGTGATATGACAACCGAGGTTATGGCTGAAAACGATGTCCTTGAACCTGAATCTGAGGATGATGAAGAGGAAAAGATTAGGCTTGATAGAATTAAAGCTTTTAGGCTGGAGACTGTTAAGCTGTCCTCGGATGGTAGTGCATTGAATACACAACAAGCTACACAAGCGAGAATTTTTCCATATATTGGAGACAACAGACTGACGTGCATGAGGAAGAACTGTGTACCTGGACCTGGAATATATGATCCTCTCGCACCTGTTGATCCGGTCAAGTTGCAGAAACTTTTGGAGTTCCTAAAGACCGCCGAGTATGACCCTTTAGACCCTTTTTCTTAACAACTTGTTAACATTATATATTAATTCTTATTTGTTTCTCAGGAGTACACCATTAGGCAAATTCTATAGGACTCTCATCACCGAAAGAAAGAACTGGCCAGTGAAGGATGGTACCTATGGGTGGCTGTCTGATGAAGTAAGTTTAACAAGTGACTGAGTTATAATATTTACGGCTGAGATATAATACATAATGGCTGACTTATTATATTTACGGCTGAGATATAATACATAATGGCTGACTTATTAGGTTTAAGTCTGAGTTATAATACATAATGGCTGTGTTGTTATTATCTGTTTTACAGCACATGAGCGCGTTTATGAGACTCCTTAGGGTTAGGTACAAACGAGATCCCTTTCCATTCCACAATAAATGCATTGCGTTTATAGACCCGTGGTACACCACTACGATAGTTCGTGACTATGCTCAATTCAAGATGAAACCCAAAATGTTTAAATTCAAAGGCAACAATTACGAAGATTTAGTTAATGGTTTGGCTCCACTAGATCAACCGACTAAAATGAAGTGGATAGAAGAAGTGGAGCACCTGTATATTACACCACAAAACTGGAGGCAATCACTGGGTGGCGCTGCACGTGGATCTCATCAGAAGGCATATTGATTGCTATGATAGCATCGTGGGTCAAGTAACCAAATACAGTGATATTAGAATGCTGAATGCTTGTACGGCGTTTACGCGGATGATTCCAGCAATGATGAACGATATAGTTCCTCACAAATATCGTACACCTACTTTTGATCAGTTCAGTTTCAGGAGGAAGAGTGTCTCCAAAGGTCCCTTAAAACGTACAGGTTGGTGACCGTGGCGTGTACGCTCTAAAGTTTGTAGAATGTCAAGCGCTTGGTTTGTCTTTCGATGGAATTTATGATTAAAATATCCAGGCTATACGGGTTAAAATGGCAGAGCAGAAATCTACGATGAGGCACCTGATTTTATGGATCAGGTGCGATAATGCATTATGCCCTTCGTTTTGTCTCTTTTGGTAGGAATTGTACTATGATTTGTAAAACATTTGGATTTGTCATGGTATGAATTTTACTTGGGTATGTAAAACATTGATTTGTCTATTTTCAAAGTTATGGCTGATTTACGGTTAAGTTACGGTTGAGTTATATACTTCACACGGCTGAGTTATGAATTTACGGTTGAGTTTTCTCATTAGCCCGGGATCTGCCGCCGTAGATATCTATATGTGTCATCATCTTGACTCGATCTCGATTACGAAAATACAAAATCACTACAATCACATCATTTATACTAAAACATTAAATCAAACGACGTCGTTTAACAATAATATATGTGACGACTGAGTTATGTACTTTACAATAATGCTACGACTGAGTTATGTAACAGCCATACGGCTGATTTATGCAACGGCCATATTAATTTATTATATACCATCTCGAGAATACAAAAAGTGTTGTTGGGGAGACGTAAACAATAATTATGTTTCTTGTTATCATCCACACGCGTAATAAACACATTTTCAACGATTTATTATTAAAATAAAAAAAAATTCAAAATTTGAATTCAAATTTCTGAACCTTTTTTAATTAACAAAAAAAACCCCCAACAATTGAATGGTATGGCTGAGTTATCGTATTAAACGGCTGGCTTATGTAATATATGTAAATTTAAATTATTAAAACTCAAAATTTGATTTTAGAATTGAAAAATGAATATTACAATTATTATAACAAATAATGAGTAATAATTATAGACAAAGAGTGATTTTTACACATTCTGATCAAAATGTGTAAAAAAAATCAAAACATGACATTTAGGGGTTAGGGTTAGGGTTAGGGTTAGGTTTGGGGTGTAGATGAGTAACATTATTTGTTTTTAACTTAACAGTTTGGTTTTGGTTCTAATGTGTTTGGTTTAAGGTGATAATATGCATATACTAATATGATTACCATTTGAATATTTTTTAAAAAATTTGAAATTAATTTTTGGTTATTTCCGGGCATGGATCGGTTAGATTAATATATAACCATAAATGACCCAAAATATATTGTAGTTAAGTAGATTAGCCTAATATAACCGAAAATAAGCCGAATATAACCAAAATTAACCAAACATACCAATACAAAAATACCAAATTGGGGAAAAAAATTTGGTTCGATTCGGTTTGGTGGGTTATTTAGACATTCTAATTTGAGGGTTGGCTGAGATACCGTTTATGACGGCTGAGTTATTGTTTACGGTCCTCAATAATATGAAAACGTATTCTTCTCTCTATCCTTGGTCTTTCGTTCTTTTAAATTATCCATTTACAACGTGCCTCGATCTTACAAAAAGTGTTGTTGGGGAAACCCGAATAATACTTATGTTTATGCTCAGATCCACACGCGTAAAACATCCTCCAAAGTCAGCTTTTTCACTATATATTATACAAAATAATTAAAATATTGAACTCAAAATTCGAATAAAAAAAATAAAAACAGAGGTAGTAACAGACGTTTATGTGTCGTTAAACATTCTCTGTTAGTGAGAAACGACTTCGTTTGGCAAAAACTAAAACCCCAAATCCATTAAAACCAAATCCCTAATTTGTCAAATCATCATCTTCTCCAAATCGATCCTCACCAAGCTCGTTTTTCCTCTATACTTGATTTCTCTATCTTCTCCTTTAGTTATGAGTTGCCATTCTGGGCAATCGAGTGGGCAAAAATTAAACCGCGGGTTTCCTTCGAAGTGTCATTGTGGGTTAGACGTTGTTATCTACACGTCGACCACAAAACAAAACCCAGGAAGACCTTTCTTCCAATGTCCAACCAAACAAGATGTAAGTAATTTTGATCCTAATGTTATGTAAAACAAAAAAAAACAGAGGATGCTTGTTCTTGGTTATTAGTGTATTTGTCTTAGTTTTGTGTCCTTTTCTCTTTGTTTTGTGTCTTGGTAATGAAATGCTATTATAACTCAAAATTTAAATTTATAATTGGAAAATGAATATTACAATCATTAAAACCAATAAAAGGTATATTTATAGATTTAGAGTGATTTCTACACATTCTAATTTGAGGGTTGACTGAGTTATCGTTATTCACGACTGAGTTATGTAAATAATTTAGATAAAGTGATGGCTGAGTTATTAAATATTGTGTTTCATTTATCTAACTGAATGGTTGAGTTATCATTCCTTAATGGCTGAGATGTCGAAATAACGACTGATTTATATTAATATGAAGGTACAACATAAACGAAAACAAAAAAAAACAAAATACACACTATCATAGTTCCTAGTTCATAGTTCATATTTCATATAGAAGACGACACCAAAGTACAATGGAAATCACTTTCTGAAACCGACGTCATCTGGGCCAAATTCTTCAAACATATCGACCAAATCATTCCAAACTATGCTACTCAGCATCTCGGGTTTATTGCCACCTTTCGCCCATATCCTCTTGAGCGCACGCATCTAGGCTCCGTATAACGTCCTAGCCACCTAATTAAACTGCGTCCAGACCGTTAAAGTATGCTTTGGATCCCACGTGTATTTATGTTACAATTAAAGGAAATAAACGATAAGAATATATAATAATATCAATATGGTGGTTTGTCCAGAGATCTTACCGCGAGGAGGAGAAACCATCGTCTCTTAAAGTGGAAGGGAATCAAGCGGTACGTCGGCCACGCATGGTGCCAATTGTGTTGAAGTATTCCTCTAATCGCGATAGAGATAACGTGAAGGAACTTGAACCACCTAACAGTGGTTGTGTCTACCCAGGAACCCACACCAGGGTTTAGAACCGGAATATTCTCCTGATCAGTGGCGCAAATGATCGCTTCGACATCTCTTACACACAGTCCATCGATATGAGGAACAACTTCCATGTCGATAGGAAGATGTAACAAATAGAAAAATATGTGATTTTTGTAATAACGAGTATAAAGAGAAACAATAGAAACGAAGAATGAGATGAAAGAGAGTCAGACATATGAATGAGGAGAATATAAAGGAAAAACAATAGGAAAACGAAAGGTCGCGTCTATTATTAGATTAACTTATGGTTTCCCGCCAAAATATTGTTTGACGGCTGAGTTATAGTTTTACGAGAAAACGAAAGGTCACGCGCGATGTTTTCTCAAAGGTTTTCTCTGGCCACGCGCGATGTTGAACCAAGAACTGATTCAAGAGATCCTCTCTCATTGTTCAGCGACGGAGATTGTAAGATTCCGTCTACAAAACAAAGAGTGGAACAAACAAAGTTACGAGTTCAGATTTATCGATCATCATCTCCATAGAGCCAACTCTGTTTTCGGCTATTTTGTTCATTACAAGGACAAATGGTTTAAGTATCGGCCCCGTTTTGCGCTCGGTGTTGAAGCCAAGAAAGAAGAAAAAGGAGATAAAACCCAAATCTCGCTTCAGTTTCTTCCTCAGAACAACGCAAAGATCAAAGCTTGTGATACACATCATGGGATTTTGATCTGTATCGGTGATAGGTTTAAAGGAGCGAAAACGATACAAGAGTACATCGTTTGTAAACCTGCCACAAAGCAGTTCCGGATCATACCAAACCCTAAAACTCGATATCTGACGATCGCAACAGGTGTAATGGTGATTTCTTTGAATTCGTTTTGGTATACGATCATTAGGGTTTTTGAACCAAGGATATGGATGACCAAGGAAGGTTTCTATATTCACAACTGTGTGGTCTTCGATTCTGATTCCTTCGCGTGGAAGCGACTGAATGATTTCTAGTTATCAGAGTTTTTCCCGAGAGAATCTATACCGGTATCAGCATACAGTTTCTTGCATTGGTTAACAATGAAGAACAACGTGATCCGGTTTTGTATGCGAACCGAAACTTGGTCTATTTTCTCTGTTCCAGACGTACTATTAGGCGATAGCAGTCTCATCTTGGTCAGCTACGAAGGAAAGCTAGGTGTTACTCAACATTCGGAATCAAGAAACGGAGCTGCGTTATGGCGTTGAAAGATGAATATGCATAACCCTTTTGGTTCCCAAGCAGCGACGTCGTATCAGTGGCGGCTAGTGATCGGCTTGGTCTCTACAACATGAATAGCAACAACTGTTGATATTTGCATAGGGATAATTTTTTCTCGTCCGGCCACCCACCCAGTTATCATCTTATACCTTTCTACTCAAACTACGACACAGCTTGTTTGGATAAAGATGAAGCTGAAAGAAAAGATACGAAAGGAGTGGGAAATGGAGAGAGTAATCTTTAATATGGTTAAAAGATGATTGTTAAGTAAGACCTTTTTTTGTTGTGATTGGATAGATTATGTGACGGATGAGTTATAGTGATTAATAAAACCGTGATGGTTTAGTTATCACTGAAGAAACTATCTGAAAATAAATGGCTGAATTATTTCAATGTCACAACTGAGTTATAATATTTGTAGGAAAACGAAAGGTCTCGTCTATTATTAGGTTAACTTATGGTGACCCGCCAAAATATCGCTTCACGACTGATTTATAATATTTACGGGAAAACGAAAAGTCATGTGACGGTTAAGTTATAGTGAGTTATGGCTGAGTTATCACAATAAACAATCAGCAAGTAAATAGATGATATATGACTTTACGGCTGAGTTATAATATTTACGGGAAAACGAAAGGTCTCGTCGATTCATGTTACGACTGATTTATAGTGATTTTTTAGGGACGCATGGCAAAAAACATTGAATGTTTGCACGTCGTCGAGCTGGAAATGGATCCTTTGCGAAAGGAACTCCGGATGTACCGAGCTCACCGCAAGAGATTAGGCGTGTATATCAATGCACTTCGTCTTAAACTCGAGCAAGTCTTTCGGCTGTGCCGATTGGAAGGGACTATCCGAGTCCTTGATGAACTCATCGCCGAAGGTTTCTTTCTGGCGAAGTGGCGCATGACTCGTCTACTTGTTGAGCATGCCTCGTACGAAGAACAGGTCTCCTATATGGTGTTTCCCAACTTACCCGAAGGTGATTACGAACCTTTGGGAGAGTCTGACTTCCCGCGCATCACGGACATCTGGGCCTACTGAGCTAGCGTGGAGAGGCTGAGGCGGTACGTCAACTAATTGGAGTCAACAGACCATTTCTTCCGCGAAAGGCATGCCATAGAAGGTCCATGTGCATTCTTGGAGGAGATGGTTTCCAAGGGCTCCGAAGTGCCGATGGAAAGGCTTCAAGCCTTAAGGCAGGATCGTCAGATCTTGCGATCTGAACTGAGCAAGCTGGTGGTGGAAGAACCGTTGGAGTCTGATCTATTCGGTCCGGCTCCCATTCTGAGACTACATGACCGTCCAGAATTCTAGTGATGGGAATCAGTTTGTGCCGAGATTAGAAGACTCGTTTTTAGCCATCCGATGGGAACTAGTTCGCTTTTTATTATTATTATTATTTCTTTTTGGCGAATTACCTATCTGAATGTAATCAATTCGAAATTAATGGAAATTTAATGGCAATTCTTCAGCAAAGTCGATGTGAGATGAAAGAGAGTCAGACACATGTGAAGGCTGAGTTATAGTGAGTTATGGCTGAGTTATCAAAAGAAACAATCACCAAGTAATTGGATGATATATATGACTTAACGGCTGAGTTATAATATTTTACGTGAAAACGAAAGGTCATGTGACAGATGAGTTACAGTGCGTTATAGCTGAGTTATTGTAATACCGGTTATATTATATTAATATTAAACATTACAGAAAGAAATCAAAAGAAAAAAGTTCATATATATCCTTGCTGCGGGTATGCACCAGGTGGCGGATAACCACCGGGTCCAGATGGCGGGTAACCACCGGCTGGCGGATACCCGTACACACCACCGTGCTTATCGTCATGTCCCGGCGGTGGATATCCGGAAGAAGAACCCGCGGGTGGAGGAGGGTATGCAACCGGTGCACCAGATCCAGGCGGGTAAGCGGTAACGGGTTGATCCATGGTCTTATGATCCAGAGCCGATGGATTAACAGGAGCGTGAGGACCACTCGAAGATCCAAAAGTGTATTTCTCACCAAACTTGAAGGAGAATTTGAGAGATCCTTTAGTCGAAGCTCCTCCAGTGGCAAAGTCTCAATCTTTGTAAGATTTCTTCGCTACCCGTTTTAGTTTTTTACATTTTCTTTTCACAAAATCATTGATTATGTTGAGGAAGTATGATTCGGCCAAGCAATGACTCGAAAGTAGAATCTTCATATGAAGTGTACGGTGGGGGATTTGAAGGCACTTGTTTTCATTATGGTAAGATCGTTGACAAAGAAAACCAAGAAGAAGAAGAAGTTGTCGAAGTAGCATCTAACGAAGAAGAAGATGATGAATTTTCAACCCGATTTAATGTTTTCGATGACTCTGATATATCAGCCAGTAAGGATTTATGAATCACTATAACTCAGCTAACGGTAGAGAGTGAGTTTTTTTTTAATATAAACGTACTCCTCTTACTATTATATTTTCGAATGATGAGATTTTAGAAAAGGTTTTTCTTTCCGAATAAAATCTCATGTTGTCGGCCACTTGTATCAACAATTAGTACAAGTGTAAATTAATTTTGCGAAATTTTCGTGGAGTAATAATAGTTTATCGGACTAATTTGACAACCATCATTATGCAAAAAAATTGTTTAACCTTGTTCGTTTGCAACCGAAGTTGTCAAACACTCATATTTTTTTGTGGTTGTTTTCATCTTCTGAACCGCTCAAAAAATCACTTCCAACCACTCACTCCTTTCATCAACTCCAACCGCTCATCCCAAACACCTTCGTGGCTCCTCCTCTTCTTAATCGGTTTTAAAAATTTAATTTCATTGTACTGTCGTCTCGTCTTCTATGAACTTTTAGGTTATCCCAATGAGGAGGAGGAGGAACCACGCACTGTTCGACATCGCNAGTGTATTTCTCACCAAACTTGAAGGAGAATTTGAGAGATCCTTTAGTCGAAGCTCCTCCAGTGGCAAAGTCTCAATCTTTGTAAGATTTCTTCGCTACCCGTTTTAGTTTTTTACATTTTCTTTTCACAAAATCATTGATTATGTTGAGGAAGTATGATTCGGCCAAGCAATGACTCGAAAGTAGAATCTTCATATGAAGTGTACGGTGGGGGATTTGAAGGCACTTGTTTTCATTATGGTAAGATCGTTGACAAAGAAAACCAAGAAGAAGAAGAAGTTGTCGAAGTAGCATCTAACGAAGAAGAAGATGATGAATTTTCAACCCGATTTAATGTTTTCGATGACTCTGATATATCAGCCAGTAAGGATTTATGAATCACTATAACTCAGCTAACGGTAGAGAGTGAGTTTTTTTTTAATATAAACGTACTCCTCTTACTATTATATTTTCGAATGATGAGATTTTAGAAAAGGTTTTTCTTTCCGAATAAAATCTCATGTTGTCGGCCACTTGTATCAACAATTAGTACAAGTGTAAATTAATTTTGCGAAATTTTCGTGGAGTAATAATAGTTTATCGGACTAATTTGACAACCATCATTATGCAAAAAAATTGTTTAACCTTGTTCGTTTGCAACCGAAGTTGTCAAACACTCATATTTTTTTGTGGTTGTTTTCATCTTCTGAACCGCTCAAAAAATCACTTCCAACCACTCACTCCTTTCATCAACTCCAACCGCTCATCCCAAACACCTTCGTGGCTCCTCCTCTTCTTAATCGGTTTTAAAAATTTAATTTCATTGTACTGTCGTCTCGTCTTCTATGAACTTTTAGGTTATCCCAATGAGGAGGAGGAGGAACCACGCACTGTTCGACATCGCCCTCGGCAATCTCTCTCATAACCTCTAACCTCTGGTGCTCTGCCTCTAAGTCGACAAGTTCTCCACCCAAGATTTGATTCAGTTGGGATATTTGAGCGTCGATTAGTTCCACTTGATGCTCAAGGGCGGTCTTCTCTTCCTTCTTCTGCATATGATTATCCATCATATGCAGAATTGCTGCATAGCGATCTTTTGTCTCCGCCTCGGCCGCGACTCTCGTCTGAGTAAAAGCTTCGGACACGGCCAATAGTGCTTCTTCTTCCCACTCAAAATCTTCATTTCTTTGACGTTTACTGGAACTTGAGCCGGCCATGCATGGCTGATTGTCTTCGTCTCCCCACTTGCCTTGCGTTTTTCACGTCTGTTGGAACCCTCTCCGTCCATTGCTCGGCTATCAATATAAAAACAACCGTCACCAACTGATATATGCAATGATCGGAAAATATGCAATAGATTGAGAGGCATGGAGAGGAGACTTACGTGTGTAACGATCGAAGGAAATGCAATATAAAGATTGATGAGATTTGAAGGTGAACTGTTAGACGAAGATCCAATATTTATAGGTGCAGTGAGCGGAGAAGAAGAAACCGAAACGATACAATGAATTATATGAATATAAAAAGAAACGTCGCGTCTATTATTAGGTTAACTTGTGGTTTCCCGCCAAAATATTGCTTGACGGCTGAGTTATAGTTTTATGGGAAAACGAAATATCACGTCGATTCATGTGACGGCTGAATTATAGTTATCAAAAGAAAGGTCGCATCTATTATATTAGGTTAACTTATGGTTTCCCGCCAAAATATTGTTTGACGGCTGAGTTATAGTTTTACGGGAAAACGAAAGGTCACGTCGATTCATGTGACGGCTGAGTTATAGTTATCAAAAGAAAGGTCGCGTCTATTATTAGGTTAACTTATGGTTTCCTGCCAAATATTGCTTGACGGCTGAGTTATAGTTTTACAGGAAAACAAAAGGTCTCGTCGATTCATGTGATGGTTGAGTTATCAGCCAAGGTCTCGTCGATGCGTCTATTACAGGATTAATTTTTGGTTTCCCGCCAAAATATTGCTTAAAAAAATAAAATTGTTAGTCTATTTATTACCTCTCAACTACAGATAGAACCAAGTGACTGAGTTATAATATTCCTGTTTATTTATTTTATTACCTCTCAACTGCAAACTAGAATAAAATTATTTTTTACAACACTATGTCCGCTCGAGCACCCAAGATGTCGGATCTCCCCGACGATGTTTTCATAAAAATCGTTTCCCTTGCTGCAGAAGATCAATGGTGGTCACTTGGTTCTATTTTAAGGGCTGGTCGTAGGGGAAAAAATGCAGTATACAGTAAAGAAGTTCTAAAGACAGCTGCTATCTATTCCCTTTGTACTGATCCATCATAAATCAACACATCCAATGCCCCTGATGGTGGCCTCCAAATTGAAGGGCGGTACAGGCCTTTCTTCGTCAAATGCTTTGACGCCGGCAATCCCATTATCATCTACTACAAAGGGCTAAGGGTTGTGGATGAGGATAGAGATATCCAGCGTGGGATTGATATTCTCAGTCGTATTGTACCGGCCGATGGTGATGCCACCTTAGCACGTGGGGTACTAAATATTTGTCAAGGGAATGAGGTTATGGCCGTCCATTACCTCCAGCTGTTTGATGCACATCATTATCCTCTGATGTCTTCGGATGCCATGGAAACCGGTAATGATTTTCTGTATGAGTTATCTCGTTATAAGACGGCCCGGAAAAACGCATACGCAGCCTCCCATCGCTATCCTGACAGCCCGTTACTCCCTTCACCCGCTTGTGCTTGGATGTGTTGTTTGGATTATTGTTTCCATTCTCTCCGCTATGGAGACTATGTAATCATGTGCAAAAACTGTAACCTTTTGTGGTTGTCCCTCAAAGTCTCTGAGATCCTTTAGGGTTTCCAGCAGTGATTTCCAGTTTTACCTTAATATGTTCTATGTATCCACCTTTTATGCTTCCACATTTTAGTATCTACTCTCACTTTGAGGCTGAATTATAATAAAGTTACGGCTGAGCTATAGTTTTACGGGAAAACAAAAGGTCACATCGATTCATGTGACGGCTGAGTTATCAAAATAAACAATCTATAATGGCTAAGTTATCAAAAGAAAGGTCGCGTCTATTATTAGGTTAACTTATGGTTTCCTGCCAAATATTGCTTGACGGCTGAGTTATAGTTTTACAGGAAAACAAAAGGTCTCGTCGATTCATGTGATGGTTGAGTTATCAGCCAAGGTCTCGTCGATGCGTCTATTACAGGATTAATTTTTGGTTTCCCGCCAAAATATTGCTTAAAAAAATAAAATTGTTAGTCTATTTATTACCTCTCAACTACAGATAGAACCAAGTGACTGAGTTATAATATTCCCGTTTATTTATTTTATTACCTCTCAACTGCAAACTAGAATAAAATTATTTTTTACAACACTATGTCCGCTCGAGCACCCAAGATGTCGGATCTCCCCGACGATGTTTTCATAAAAATCGTTTCCCTTGCTGCAGAAGATCAATGGTGGTCACTTGGTTCTATTTTAAGGGCTGGTCGTAGGGGAAAAAATGCAGTATACAGTAAAGAAGTTCTAAAGACAGCTGCTATCTATTCCCTTTGTACTGATCCATCATAAATCAACACATCCAATGCCCCTGATGGTGGCCTCCAAATTGAAGGGCGGTACAGGCCTTTCTTCGTCAAATGCTTTGACGCCGGCAATCCCATTATCATCTACTACAAAGGGCTAAGGGTTGTGGATGAGGATAGAGATATCCAGCGTGGGATTGATATTCTCAGTCGTATTGTACCGGCCGATGGTGATGCCACCTTAGCACGTGGGGTACTAAATATTTGTCAAGGGAATGANTTGGTTTCCCGCCAAAATATTGCTTAAAAAAATAAAATTGTTAGTCTATTTATTACCTCTCAACTACAGATAGAACCAAGTGACTGAGTTATAATATTCCTGTTTATTTATTTTATTACCTCTCAACTGCAAACTAGAATAAAATTATTTTTTACAACACTATGTCCGCTCGAGCACCCAAGATGTCGGATCTCCCCGACGATGTTTTCATAAAAATCGTTTCCCTTGCTGCAGAAGATCAATGGTGGTCACTTGGTTCTATTTTAAGGGCTGGTCGTAGGGGAAAAAATGCAGTATACAGTAAAGAAGTTCTAAAGACAGCTGCTATCTATTCCCTTTGTACTGATCCATCATAAATCAACACATCCAATGCCCCTGATGGTGGCCTCCAAATTGAAGGGCGGTACAGGCCTTTCTTCGTCAAATGCTTTGACGCCGG
>NC_025697.1:14929382-14946833 GCF_000633955.1 Camelina sativa | reverse complement strand
GGATTATTGTTTCCATTCTCTCCGCTATGGAGACTATGTAATCATGTGCAAAAACTGTAACCTTTTGTGGTTGTCCCTCAAAGTCTCTGAGATCCTTTAGGGTTTCCAGCAGTGATTTCCAGTTTTACCTTAATATGTTCTATGTATCCACCTTTTATGCTTCCACATTTTAGTATCTACTCTCACTTTGAGGCTGAATTATAATAAAGTTACGGCTGAGCTATAGTTTTACGGGAAAACAAAAGGTCACATCGATTCATGTGACGGCTGAGTTATCAAAATAAACAATCTATAATGGCTAAGTTATCAAAAGAAAGGTCGCGTCTATTATTAGGTTAACTTACGGTTTCCCGCCAAAATTTTACTTAACAGATGAGTTATACTTTTACGGGAAAACGAAAGGTTTCGTTGATGGCTGAGTTATAGTAAGTAATGGCTGAGTTATCACACGAAACAATCTGAAAGTAGATAGCTGATATATATGACTTGACGGCTGAGTTAACAAAAGGAACAATCTGAGAGCAAACGACTGGTTTATACGACTTGATGGCTGAGTTATTACACAAAATAAAACAAATCTCCCTAACTACATCCGACAAGTTTTCACATTGTGCCCAACTTGCTTACATCGCGAACATGCTGGTTGCTTCCTAGGGCGTTTATTTTCAATGGCAACTTCCAAAGATGATTCAATCCTACGATTATTGGGCCTTCCTGGCTGGTTCACAACAATCGGAGGCAAGCACTTCTGATTATCCACAGCTTCAGGAGCAGGGAATGATTCATCTGGAGGCATGATTGAACCAGCCCATCCATTAACCAAATCGACACTCCTAAATTTTGGATCGCACATGGATATACGAGACACATCCATATGCTCTGCAGCTGCGATTGCGTGGATGCATGGTATTTTCTCGTGGTCGAAACTACGGCATGTGCATTTATTTAGTTCCAAATTTACAACATGCAAAGATGATCCATAGGTCACTTGCACACGTACAGCATCAATCGTTAGTACCTCCATAAGTCTTGATGTGGTGACACGTTCCTAGTAGGGAGTAGAACAAAAAAAAACGTTTTAGGCTGAATTATGAAAAAAATAACAGCTGAGTTATGAAAACAATTATGGCTGATTTATGGAAACTATAATGGTAATGGCTGATATATGGAAAAAGTTACGGCTAAGTTATGTAAACTTACCTGTAACAGTTTCTCAACACCTCGAGTGATCGTTGTTAGCTGCGATTTCGCATCCTCTCTCCGTTCAGAAAACCATCTGGTCATCATATTCCGTATCGATTCCAGCAGTCAAACTATGGGAAGATTTCTAGCATTTGACAGTGCATGGTTCATTGATTCTGCAATATTCGTTGTCATTAAATTGTACCTTTCACCCGGGAAATGAACACGTGCCCACATTCGGACACCAGCTCGTTGGAGGTATCCATGTAGTTCGGGATGACGTGCTTCAATCTCATTGAAAGCCTCATTAAAATCAGACAGCCTAACAAAATTAATAACCCATCTGTTGACACCAAACAAATTAATAAATCAGCCATAACATAGAGATTACTCAGCCGATACATTCGAATAAGTCAGCCGTAAATAATGAATAAATCAGCCGTAACATGTAAATAACTCAGCCTATACATACCTATAAGTCAACCATTATTATCAATAAGTCAAACGAAACATAGTTATTACCTTTAGACTAAATTGCTTATTGAAAATGACTCCGACACTTTTAGGTTTAACATCCGGACCAAGATCACCAAGATAGTCCCTGTAAAAACCTGTCAATACATCAGCTGTTGATTGGCGGGATCTAATAGAACGTTCCGTCACAGAACATGTGTGTTCCGAATCGTACACACGAACATGAAAATCTGGGTCATTCCCTTGTACAGATGCACGAACTCTCCAAAGACATCCTTCAACCCAGCACCTAAAAACCACTTGTCTCGGATTTGATACTGGTACATTAAAATCAAATCCATCCCTAACCGAAATAAGTTTCACGTGATTCCTGAACTCCTTTTTGCTCATGTATCTTTGTCCCACGGCAATTTTTAGCGTTGACACCTCCAACCTAATAGCCTCCGGACCCATCTTTGATCCGGCAAAGTTATCATCTTTATGAGCTTTCTTCTGAGGAGGCGGAGTAGGTGGGTCTTCCTCTTTACTATGAGGCTCGCCCAATACAGAAAATTGCTCGTCATTAGATGACTCACCATCGGAGTCGTCGAAAAAATCAAATCGGCTTGAAAATTCATCGTCTTCTTCTTCGTCAGATGCTACTTCGACAGCTTCTTCTTCTTCTTCGTTTTCTTTGTCAACAATCTTACCATAATCAAAACAAGTGTCTTCAAATCCCCCACCGTACACTTCGTATGTAGGTTCTACTTTCGAGTCACTGCTTATCATACTTCCTCTAGCTCCACTAGTTTCTGTAGACTGTTTCGCCGAAAACTCTACACAGAGACGTAGCTGATCGGTTTTCCATAGCCCGAAAAAACATTGCAACTGTCGATCATTGGAGACAAAAACTGGTGGAGTATCATGCGCCATTAGTTTCAGTGCCTTGTTCGAGAACATGTAGCTCAGCTTTAGCTCATGGCTAAACGCGTCCAATCCGTAGTCTTCAAGAACAAGCTTCACAAGCTTGTCGTGTGTTGTGCCTCCATCTATCTGCACAATTATACAACCTCTATCGTCGGTGTTAAATACATATCTCTGTGTCTTTACCCAATTACCGGAA
Source organism: Camelina sativa (assembly GCF_000633955.1). NCBI lineage: Eukaryota > Viridiplantae > Streptophyta > Magnoliopsida > Brassicales > Brassicaceae > Camelina > Camelina sativa. Next base: position 14,944,075 of record NC_025697.1, on the reverse strand, counting down.
ACAACTAGAACCGGAACTGGATCCATGAAAGAAAAATGAAGAACAAGGTGAAGAAGAAGTAGAAGAACAAGGTGAAGAACAATGTGAAGAAGAAGTAGAAAGAACTAGGTGAAGAAGAAAAGTGAAGAAGAAGTATAAGAACAAGGTGAAGAAGAAGGTAAATAGTTCACTTATTTACCAGTTGAAGAACAAGAGTCGAACGACGTTTCGTATTTCCGGAGAAAAAAAAAGATGACATGGAATGCTGACATGGATGCTGCGTCCGACATGACAACTCAGCCATCAAACAATTAATAACTCAGCCTATATAAAACTCATTCACAACATGAAAAACATTACAGTAGTTAAAAAAACATTTTCATAAGTCAGCCTATCACGACTGAGTTGTAACGATAAGTCAGCCTATCACGGTTGAGTTGTACGATAACTCAACCGTAACAGTTGCTCATAAGTCAGCCGTTTTTCATAACTCAACCAGTCGGAAAATAGTAATTCAGCCGTGTCATAGTGATAACTCAGCCAAAATTTTGACAACTCAACCATCGGGTGAAAACTCAGCCGTAAGGACGGCTGAGTTATATCATATCTCAACCAGATTTTAATAAGTCAACTGTAACTCTTGGTTGATTTATGCTATAAGTCAGCCGTCCGCTCTTACTCAAATGTTTTTTTCCATAACTGATCCGCAACATACCTATAACTCAACCGCAACATACCTATAACTCAACCGCAACATTCATCTGTAACACGTTACGGTTGAGTTATGGTTACACGTCAGCGATTTGTGACGTGGCAATGGCATTTTTGTAATAACGTTTTTTCCAGTAACATTAAACAAGGACACGTTGGGTAATTTGAAAATAGCCTAAATATTCTAGTAATAGAATCTTTTTTTGTGGATTCTAGTAATATTATCTAATTTGGATAACATTTAAATAAATCATCCATTTTCTTGGTATTTTAGAGTACTAACTATAGTTTTTAATCTCGTAATAAATAATAATAGACTAACTCTTATGTAAATTTTGAAGTTAATGCAGAAAAATAAAACACTTTGAATTTTGGGAGCTTTACCTTTGGCTGTTTTTAACAGAGCTCTCGGAGAGAAACCAAAGATGGTGAGAGTCAGGTCATGGAAGAAGGAGACAATCCTGCATTCTTCAAGATTCTTCGAAGGGAAGACTTGTCTTCTGAAATCATGGTAGGTCTCTTAATTTCTCATACTTCTTATTAGCCTTTTTTTTTTTTTTTAATGAAGACTGAATCTTTTGGTTCTTTAGTATGTCTCTTGTGCTCTCTCATGAACTTTAGATCTGTCTGTTCTTTGGTGATTTTTTGCTCTTATATAAACTAATTTTACTGCCTTTTCCGGGTTTCTTATTGGGTTTTGTGTGTGAAATGATGGGATTAGACCAAACCTTACTAAACCAGTGAAAAAAGGTTGAAACTTTGAATGTGGCTTCATTTAATCATTTCTTGATTTTGTTGTTGTGGCCCTCTGAAGAGAATGATTCCTCATCACTTGATAAGAAGCATCTCCGACAAGTCTTCGTCGTTTAAGATGGTCTTAAAAGTGCCATGGGGGAAGCTCATGGCAAGCACGAACCCAATTTTTTCACTACCGTGAAGATCGTGGATGGAACCAGTTTGTGAATGACAACGGTTTGGGTGAAAATGAGTATCTTACCTTCACTCATGAGGCAAATATGTGCTTCAATGTAAAACATCTACGAGGCAAATGGTAAGGAGATGCTTAGACCAAGACAATCTTCTACCACTACTTCTAGTTCCAGTAAGTGTTCATCTATGTCTGAATGATTATAGAGAAGAAGAAGAATACAGTCGTTAATTCATTCCGTGGTTGATTTTGGTGAATACAGGTCGGAACAAGAGAGAAGAGAGAAAGAGCAACTACATAGTCATAGATGTGAAGAAGGAAGAAGAGCCAGAGTCTTGTTCTGAACAGAGCTATCCAGGTCTTAAAACAGCTGAATCGACAAGTGGGAAATCGAAGCAGAAACAGGAGCTTAACTTGAGAAAAAGGGAAACCACAAGAATCCAAGAAAAGTAAGAACAAGAAGGCGGATACTGTTTCTAATCTGAAGTCGACACCTCATCTCTTGTTCCAGAATTCAAGATCACCATCAAGAAATCACACCTCCTGTTCTTGGTAAGATAAGCAAGGAAAAACCAGTCACACATTGTCAAAATGGTTGTATTTATATATGTGAACTAATGTAATACAACTCTGTGATTTAGGGGATCCCGAAGAAGTTTGTGGACATGCATATGCCAAATCAGACAAAGATGTTCAAGATTCATCATCCCAAGGGAAAGAAGTCATGGGAGGTTACGTATGTGGTCACTGATGTGAAGTAAAGATTTTCTGCTGGATGGAGCCGTTTCGCCAAAGAATTAGGCTTAGAGGTCGGAGATGTTTGCACGTTCAAGCTCATCGAACCAACCGAGATGTGTGTCAAAGTCTCTAAAGAATAGACTCCATGATGATTGATGATGATGACGTGTGAGGTGTAGCTGAAGAATGGGTGAAGAACTTGTGTTTAAACAACGCATAGGACTCTCTGGTCACTGAGATTTCTGAGCTAAGTTGGAGATATTTATCCATGAATCAAGCGTCGTGATAGCTTTTCCAGACGATTGTACTTCACGTGCCAAGGTTACTCCTTCAGCTAGTGTTTGAACTCGGTTGCTAACCAGGAGAGCTGCAGCTGCGTTTAGGATCTGAAACAAGATTTTGAAAATGCAGAAGTTCAAGAAAAAGTAGGAAAGTTTTCAGAGAGAAAGAGAATGTTGAATCTGCAAGCAAAACAATATTATACCAATGAATCGGCAATTGCTCCACGTTCCCCTGAAAGAACACGTCTTAACACATCCGCATTATAGTCTGGACCTCCACCTCGCAAATCCTCAAGTGTACAACGAGAAATACCAAAATCCACTGTCAAAAGATATCTTTAACTCTCCCGTTTTACCAAGTTGCCTGTGCACTCTTCATTTTAGAGAGGGAATAGAAAAGGTAGACAGTTGAGTGAGAAATCATTACATGGATCGAATGAGAATTCTTCGATCTTTTCGGGGGTTACATCATAAACTAGCCCTCCTCCTGTTGTTACCCATGATTGGTTAATAATAATCGTAGGATAATAATAATAGTCATCAGTTTTGGGAAGAGATAATCGTACCTAATGGACTCATTTCGTCTAGACCATACGAGTGTACCACCAGTGCTCTTTACATTCCAAATCGTTGCAGCGCCTTTGCCATCTTAACAACCTATAAAAACCACACAAGCAACAGTAACTTTAAATGTCTCTTCTTTTTCTTGACGAACCTAGCTAATTTCAGCAGGAAGTAAATGTACCAGATTTTTGTGGTATACACCAACGACAGCATAAGACACTCTAGCAGGGTTAAGCATAGGTCCCAATATGTTAAAAACGGTTTTTATTTTAAGCTTTTCCGGACAGGACCAACAATCTTCATAGCTGGATGATACATAGGCGACATCATAAAGCCAATCCCCGATTCTTCGACACATCTTTTGATGCCCTCTGGTCCCAAATCCAGCATTACTCCTAGTGCCTCTAGTACATCAGCACTTCCACATGCAGAAGAACTCGAACGGTTCCCTTGCTAGCAAAATAAATACCCATGATTACATGACCGAAGAAGAGATGGGATCAATGAAACTATCATTTCTGTTAAGGAATTTCTCAGTCGTTACACCTTTGCTACTTTTGCGCCACAAGCTGCAGCAAGTATGGAAGATCCAGTTGATATATTGACTGTGTTTGCTCCATCACCACCTGTTCCAACTATGTCCACAACATCACCTAATCCTTCCACTTTCCTAGCATGTTTCATCATTGCCCTAGCCAACCCCACAACCTAAATGGAAGATGTTTACTAAGTGAAGTGCTGTAATATAGGATGATGTATTATTAATATGCCTTAGATTGACTTAATTGATACTTACTTCTTCGTATGTCTCGCCTTTAGCTCTCAGTAGAACTAGAAAGGCGCTAATCAGGACCTCGTCTGCCTCGTTCAGTAAAAACTCAAGAGATGATTCAGCCTCAGATTCAGATAGATCCACCCGATCAATCAAAATTTCAATCAACTGAGGAATATAATCATAGAACAGAGAAAACGCATAATTAGAGCATACTAATCTAAATCTCTGTCATCAAAGCAGTTTGAAGCTCAATAAAACTACAGTTCTTTTTAAAGCTGTTAAGTAATACACTTTATACTCAAGTCCATAATACCCATCAAGCCATACAAATGAACACAGACAGGACCAAACATGGTTTAGTCAGCATGAAGCAAATACCTCAATCCAACTCAGAAACCAGATACAGACATTTATAACTAGTTGATTTATCAAGACCCTGAATTGACAAGACTCGGAAACATTAGATAGAAGCACAAACTTAAACTGCAAAATCGAAATGAAAAAAATCACCTGGTTGAAAGTTTTGATGGAAAGGCTTGAATTGTCACAAGCGATTGGCAGAGCTTCAGGTGGTGCACTTAAACCACAGACCAAACCGAGATCCGGAGAGCAGGCGAATGAGCTGCAGCAGCCAATTCAAGATTCAAATCAAAATGACGACAAACAAGCAATTTCAAAGGAGGTGTTTTTTCACTCTAATATAAATAAATAAAAAAATCGAGACTTTACCTGAAATGCCCACGAATTGGGGACACAGCTCCGATCGATGAGAATCGTCGGCGATTCAATCCCGAATAAATTCTAACTCCAGTCAGGTTGGTTCTTCCGTAACTACTGGAGGCATCATCTACGGAATTAAAGATCTCTGAAAGTTTGATGCCGGAAACAATGGAGCTCGTAGCCGCCACCGCAATAACCATCTCTCGATCACTTAACAACTAAAACACGATGACGACATTTCTACAATAGATAAAAAAAAAAAAAAAAAGGTTTTCCAGTTAGACCACCCTTCTTAGATTTGGCGGTTGGAAACGTTGTGGGATTCTGAATTGGATGCGTGTTAGTGTTCGTAAAACGGAATCGTGGTCGGATTGTTCTTCGTTTCCGGCCACATCCAAAACGAAGAAGACGATTACTTTCTTCCACGTGCGTTTTTTGGTTTTTCTGGCCCAATAGAGGCCCAACTACGTTTATTTCTTCCACTGTGTCATCTATTAATATTATCATTGTTTAATTTTTTTATTTTTTTTGTCTTTCATTATGTATTCTTTTTGTTTAACAACATTGTGTCATCGAATATATGATTCTTATATTATTTTTGAAATTACACAAACTGACACACACATATATATATATATATATATATATATATATTATAAATATATACGCTTCCAACATATATACACTTTTAATATTTGTGATTTTTCTAAAAATTAGTTTTCATCTTTTTATTTCTACATATCCGCTTCCGTTTCCATAAAATTTAGGTTTCTATAGCCATTTTAAATCTTAAAAAAAATGTTTTTAAGAACAGTTTTTTAATAACCAAAAAATTAAAATTAAAATTGTATTTATTTCCTATTTTTTAAATTTTTTTAGTGGTTAAGATTATATAATTATATATTTTGATTCTGAAAAAAAAAATTATATATTTTGATTGTTAATTATAGGATTTAAATACTACATGATGATAATGTTTTTACATAATCTTAATTTAATCAACTTATAACATGATGACAGTTTATTGATATACGATTTACATTCCAACATCGGGAACAAAATATATGCGCAGATTTATTTGCTAAAACGGCAATTAATAGTCCTCAAATGTATACTTTATATCATTTGTGTTCTCGTTTTTTACTAAGTAACCAATGATTGTGACTATCATTCTTAATAATAATAAAAATATATCTAATATTCTCATATTAATAATGTTTACAAAATAATAAAATGATATATTCACGTTGTAACACTAAATTATTGATATTTTAATTTTTTTTACTAATATTGTTTGAAATCCCTCTAAGATCGGTAATATTTATTCTTCTTATAAATGTAATATTTAAGCATGTATAGTTTGGGTAAGGGAAAGTCAACTGGACCTGGGAAAAATAGGGAAAATGGTAAATTTCAACTCGTACTATTTCAAAAGTGTAAATTTTTACCCAGACAACAAAACCGTGTGTTTTTCAACCTAAACTCTCACTTAATTCAAATTTACTACCTAGACTTTGAATCGTTACATGTTCCTACATTGACTCAAACAACGTTAGTCAACCGTTAAATGTTTTGATCAATTTGACATGTAAGCGATGATGTGTCAAGGTCGTTAGGTTCAAAACTTTAAAACAACGTCATTTGGAATGAAAGGTTAAAACGACGTGTTTTGAATTGGGCGAAAGATCTTAAATTAGGGTTCTTCAGTAAGTTTGATTTCAATCTGCTCTTGTCTCTCTTTCTCTTTATCTCAGTGTGTACTTGGTGAAAATGGTGAACGTGGATTGAAGATAACTGCGAGGGATAGGTGTAGAAGAAACAAAGCGTGAATCGAAGGAGTTGTATTGAGATAAAGAGACACAAACAGATTGAAATCAAACTTACTGAAGAACCCTAATTTAAGATATTTTTCCCAATTTAAAACATGTCGTTTTAACCTTTCATTCCAAACGACGTCTTTTTAAGATTTTGAACCCAACGACCTTGACACATCATCGCTTACGTGTCAAATTGATTGAAAATTTTAACGGTTGACTAACACTGTTTGAGTTAATGTAGGAATATGGGTAACGATTCGAAGTCTAGGTAGTAAATTTGAATTAAATGAGGGTTTAGATTGAAAAACACATGGTTCTATTGTCTGGGTACAAATTTACACTTTTGAAATAGTACGGGTTGAAATTTATCCTTTTGAAAATGGTAAACTTTAACCCGTACTATTTCAAAAGTGTAAATTTCTACCCAGACAACAAAACCGTGTGTTTTTCAACCTAAACTCTCACTTAATTCAAATTTACCACCTAGACTTTGAATCGTTACTTGTTCCTACATTGACTCAAACAACGTTAGTCAACCGTTAAATGTTTTGATCAATTTGACACGTAAGTGATGACGTGTCAAGGTCGTTAGGTTCAAAACTTTAAAACAACGTCGTTTGGAATGAAAGGTTAAAACGACGTGTTTTGAATTGGGGGAAATATCTTAAATTAGGGTTCTTCAGTAAGTTTGATTTCAATCTGCTCATGTCTCTCTCTCTTTATCTAAGTGTGTACTTGGTGAAAATGGTGAACGAGGATTAAAGATATTTGCGAGGGATAAGTGTAGAAGAAACAAAGCGTGAATCGAAGGAGTTGTATTGAGATAAAGAGACACAAACAGATTGAAATCGAACTTACTGAAGAACCCTAATTTAAGATCTTTCTCCCAATTTAAAACACGTCGTTTTAACCTTTCATTCTAAATGACGTCTTTTTAAGGTTTTGAACCCAACGACCTTGACACATCATCGCTTACGTGTCAAATTGATTGAAAATTTTAACGGTTGACTAACACTGTTTGAGTTAATGTAGGAATATGGGTAACGATTCGAAGTCTAGGTAGTAAATTTGAATTAAACAAGGGTTTTGGTTGAAAAACAAGGGTTCTTTTGTCTAGGTATGAATTTTCACACTTTTGAAATAGTACGGATTGAAATTTACTCTTTTCCCGGAAAAAATATTTGGTGTTTGGATAAAGGCCACGTTGGATGCTTTTATCACTAATACAAAACCGAAAAGGAAAAAAAAAAAACATGTCATGATGTCATAAAAGAATGTTTGCAGTAACAAAAAGAAGAGAGACACTCTATCTCACTTTGAACACTTGAAGTCTCTTCTCATGTGTACTTCTCCGACCAAAATAAGACAAAAGTATCAAACGGCAAGTAGTTGAGGAGATTTTCAGTGAAACAGCGTGAGGTTCGTTTTTTTTTCCACATACTATCTAAAGTATGTGGAAAGCTGTCTACAGAAAGCTGTCTACTCTCTACAGAAAGTTTCCGTGACTTGACAATTCAAATTTTTTCGAAAGTTGTTATTAATAGAATCTCTCAGACAAAGACAATTTTTATGCTTGTTACAGTCATATTGCTACTATTCATATTTTTAAAAGCTTTAAAGAGCGCTATGCTTTAGACAAATCTTATGATCAATCAAATAATTCATGTTTAAAAACTTCACGAGAACATTTGTGTACAAATCCGGCGATCTCTATATGCCTCTATAAAGAAATTTTATGAGCAATCTGTTATCATAAAGAAGATACGCAAAAGTTTGCTAAACATCTAAATGTTCACCAGCTCCAAGATCAGAAAGCATATTTGTATTCGCACTATCCACATGAAGAAGGAAACAAGTAACTAGGACATAAGTAACAGATGCATACACAGATCGCATTCGTCAAGACTCAACTGAATTTAGCATTGTATAAGGAGATATATATATATATATATATATATATATAGAAGAAACCAATTATGAATCAACTCATAAATCATGCTATAAAGAATAAAAATTGTCGATAAGGAATCAACAAACTCTTATAAGGTTTTTTTTGGTTAGCACCGAGAAACTCTCTCTTTTTTTTTTTTTTTGTTTGTTCTACTCGTTCTTCCAAGCATACAGAATCAACGAAAAACCAAAACTTTGAGACTTGGAGTTTGTTGTTGTCATGTCCTGTGAGAAAGACAAGCTCTTCTCAGTAGATTGAGTAGTCCTGAACATGAACACTGCGTTCCCCGCTGAAGGCAACCCAAAGAGCCAACTATGAACATCCCATAGAACTTCCACAGCCATTCTATTAACAACAATCGTATCGTTACCACGAAACTTCCACTTAAGCCGCTTCACCTGCAACAACGTCTTCCCATCCACACGAACAACAAGACAAGGATCAGTGACACTCGTGTCACATTCAATCACAAGATCATGAATCTTCCCATCCGCACAAAGCTGAGCTTTCGTCGCAAACACTCTCTTACCAAAAACATGCTCTTTCTTAGCAATGAACACAGCACCTAAAGACGAAGGAGAAGCATTCGTCTTCTTCAAAGCTTCCTTGTTCATATCACCAAGAAGCAAAACCATTTCCTTGTCAACAACAACACAAACATAGAACCCTCCCAAAGCTTCAGGACCTGATCCGAATTTTGCAGACGAGAGATCCCAAAATACATCGATGTTACAAGAATACGCCTCTAAACTCTTGGAACCTTTACGTTTAGTGAACAGAGACGGCTTAATCTCGACTTTACAAAGACTCTGGTTACAAGAATCATCAACACCAACGGTCACACTTTGACCCATCAGATTCTTAGTCCATGTCACAGTGATCAAACAGTTTCTTCCACGGATACGACACTGGTAGATACAAGTAACAAGATTCTGAGCATTTTTACCGGAGTTTGAAGACGATGAATCCGCAACTTGAACACCATTTTCACCAAAGCAAGAAGGAAAATCCTTCATCTTTTTCTTTTTCTATCTCTCTTTGAGGAATTTTAACATACACTTGGTGGGCGAATCTGAGGAATCGTAAAACAGAAGAGATTTGACTAAGACAATGACTGATACTGGAAGAGAAGAAGAAACCCAGATGGAAAAAAAGTGATTTTTTTTTTTTTTTTTTTACCTGAATTTTACTTTAAAGAAGAAGAAAGAGCAATCGGAATCTCCGTGGATTTAGTTTGAGAGTGTCTTCGATTTGGATCCGTTGTCTTGTCTCCAAGAAAAAGCAATGAGAGAGAGAGAGAGAGAGAGAGAGAGAGATCTTTGAGAGAGAAGAGAGAAGCAAATCGGAAAACTCAAAGGGGGAGAATTGAATTGTTTGTGTGTCTAATTAGAATTCTGAAAACGAAGACAGAAAGAGACAAAAAGGAGACTCCTTTCACTCTCGGAAGAATTATTACCAAAATTTAAAACCAGAACAAAAAAAAAAAAAAAAAACCCTAACCACAATTGATTGAGTCGGGCAGTCGGCATAAATTGACATCCCACAACGTTTTGCCAAAAAAAAAAAAAAAAGTTTTATGTAAAACTTTTTTTTTTTTTGGTATATGAAAACGAAAAATGATTTTGTTAAGCAATTTGGGTTCACATATTTTTTTTTTTAAAAAATATTCTATGTGTGTATTTGACAATAATTTTTTATATATTTAAACTGTAATATTTTTTTGTTTTGGTTGGATTTTATTAGACACTTTTTTTTTCAGGATCTATTAAATTTGAAGTAATTTAGTGAATATATGGGACATTCAATGTTCTAGAATGAAATATTATAAAATAATGTTTAAAATTATAAAAAGTCAAAATTATAAAATTCCAGAAAGAGTGAATGTATTGACCAAGTAAAATAAGAAAATAAACGGTTTATATGCTTATAAAGTTGCATATTTAAAGAATAAATATCAATTTTTGTTTTAGCAAATTAATTTTAATTCTCTAAATATCAGCATGATCATATGATCGAATCGTATACGCAAACCATATGAGCAAAACATATGTAGTAGTAGTATAACTTTCCATCTACAATGAACAAAATAATATTTTAAAAAAAACATTTTGATGTATTAATTCAAACACATATAAAATATTTGTTTTGAAGCAAGTTAGTAAGACAGACGTTGTGTTTTTTTCCAATAATTAAGAGATTCTGAGTCAAATTCATATGTCCTAATCAGCTTTAATGATGTATACACCAACAGTCATTCGAACTTATTACATCTTGATGAATTACTAACTTATTACTTCTTGATGAATTACAACAAAATATCTTTCTAGTTACCTCAGATGATCTTAATTGAGTTTCTAAGTTATCATATAATTTTAAAATTATATCTTGATGAATTATCTTTTGTACAATTTTTTTTTGAGTTAACTCAAGACAATCAAGTTTCAGTACTTTCTTGATCAGTTATCCCATGATAATTTCATCCTTAATAAGAAACTCAATAAATAATCAACAACTTGAGGAATGGAATGGGTCCATCGAATATTCAAAAATGCAAGCACGTCATACATACACATATATATATATATATATATAAGAAAGATAAGTATGTTTTCGTATAAAGCATACATTAAATTAGATTTTAAAAATTTGGCGACCTCATTTTCCAACTCTTAATGGTAATTTTTAGACTCTCTTATGCTACTACATACGTACATAAATGATATCAATAAGAAAACACTATATATAGGAATAACTAAGGATCATGATGGTCCAAAATGCTGTGCTTTTGTTCGACCAAATGTTTTACTTCAACTACAAGAATCCATCATAACACGAAAAATAAGGAAAATTTTCAGGCAATAATTATATTTTCTCTATTTCATAAAGAATTATCTTCAAAAATAATAAAGAAGAAGAAAATACGCATTAAACTTGCAGAAAATGCCAGCTTCACCATCATCATTACATCCATTATTTCTCTCTCTAAATCTAGCTCCTTTTTCTCTCTCTAATTTATTTATGGGTTAATAATTATAATAAAAAAGCTATGTTGTTTGGTTGGATCCGGACTTGTGAGATCGTTGTACACTACGTATGGTGAATATTATTAAATAATGTAAATATCAAATATTAATCATGCATTCTCGTTTGCCTCATTCGTGTATCTCTCTGTCGATAGATCCAAATTAATTAATACGAAAAAATGAAAGTGAAATACATAACTTTATGTTATTATTTTAACCAAAAAAAAAACTTTATGTTATTATGTACATGAAAATATGTTTTAAAGTGTAGGAAAGTAATAAGCTAAGAGTAATCGTTGAGTATTATTATAATTTGGGGTTTATACGTATAGCAGGAAATGGCATTCACGTGTACTTGTCCAAGAGTAGTTGTCAATGCGTTACAACGCAAAATTGGGTCCATATTTTTTGGACTTTCTGGGCCTTTTCTTCTTTTTCTTCTTGAGGGTTGAATCGTAGTTTCTTTTATTCCTTTTATATGTAGAGGAGGTAGGTGCACATGAACAACAATCAAAATAAAATAAGATAAAAGATTTTGTTATTGAAAATGCTTAGCTAAATCATAGGGAAATATTTGTTGTTGCGTTTGTGTTTATATGTTAGAACAATAACATTTATTAACATGGTATATCATTCAGTTTTTGAACATAAATTTAGTTTAAACAAAAACATGATATGAAAAAACTATCCTTATCGATATATTTTGATGAAAATTATATATGATTGATGACGGTAATAAAATATTATCTTATAAAAAAAAAATTAGTATTAAAGAAAAAATTAAATTTCAGATACACAATTTTTTAAAATATAAAAATCAGTTGTGTTATAAAATCAAATCTGATAAAAAAAATCATGAATTTAACTCGACGTCGAGGCGAGGCGAATCAAACTGATGACCTCACATATTCTTAACCATTTCTTTGACCACCAAAAAAACGAAAGAATTTTATCATCATAAATTTAACTCTTTTTCATATTTAATTGATCGCTACCACCTATATTTTCATGTTTTTTATTCAATGTTGTCTTATTCTTTCTTTTCATTTTCAATGTCAAATTTTTTGGTAATTGTCATTGTTACTTTTACCGTCTGGTTCTTTGTTATACTATATTTCTTCTTCTTCCTCATCAACTTCTTCACATTCTTCCAATGAAAAACATTTTTTTAAGACTACCACACAACTTGTTAACCCATCAAACTCCAAGAACAAAATCATTTCTTTTCTCATAAAAATAAAAAATAAGATAAAAAAATAAAAAATTAATGAAAGAATATCAACTCATCAATAAAATCATACACAAAAATATATTTTACAGCTCATAAGAAATAAAAAGCACAAACGTAGATAAATAAGATAATTTTTGTATTACATGAATATTTATAATATTTTTAGCATTTAAAATGTTTCGAAATATAAAATTTGAACCTTTTAAAAAGTTTCAATATTTATAAGATTTTAAACTTTTAAAATTTTAAAATTATAATATTTAAAAACTTTTAAAAGTTTCAATATTTATAATATTTAAACTTTTAAAAAATTTAAAAATTATAATATATTTTTTTGAAACTTTTTAAAGTTTTAATTTGATCAAATAAAAAACCGGATCAAACCGAATAAAACTTTTAAACTTGGACGCTTGATAAATCAAGCTTTCCTGCTAATTCGTTGTTGGAAGCATATTAATCTTATTTATACTGGTTCTGAACTATTGTCTAAAAATTTTCTAGCCGATGTGGGATATTGTACATAGTTCTTTTATTTCCATAAATTTAAAATTTTTCCTTTTCTAAAAATTCTGGAAATTTTAAAAATGTTAATGAATGACATGTCAAATCCTGATAGGTTGTTTAAAATAATTCTTAATAAATAAAATTCTGAAATTTTTTAAAAAATGTTAATTAGTGAGGTGTCTAATCACTATTGGTGGTTTTAAAGCTTAGGTGGATGCCTTAAGGAGCTTATAGCTCCTACTTTTTATTAGTATAGATTACCCATTCATAACTTAGAATGAATTTTAATCACAAAATATTTATAGATGAATTTCGATTCAAACACTATAAGTTTTATGATTTCATATGATCGGAAACACCATATACAAAAGTAAAGGACAATACTTGGATTCACCCCTAGGAGTGAACCTCTTTATTCACCCCTAGGAGTGATCTCTTTATTCACCCCTAGGAGTAAACCTCTTTATTCATTCCCTTATAAAATAAGAAAATAAAATTTGTATAAATCATCATTGTAAAATAATAAAAAATCAAACAGCTATTTTATAAACTAAACAGATATATAATTATGTTCTAGACTTCTAGTGTAAAGTATAACTCCTAATCACCTCATTTGGAAACCCAAACCGACATATAATTTTGTTCTAATGTAAAATCGAAACCCTAACCACCTCATTTGTAAATCCAAACCGACATATAATTCGTTTTAATTGTGAAATCTAAACCTTAACCACCTTATTTATAAACCCAAACCAATATATATTTTTTTCTAATTGTAAAATTTAAACTTTAACCACCTCATTTGTAAACCCAAACCGACTTATAATTTCGTTTTAATTGTAAAATCTAAATCCTAATTCTCATTTATAAACTCAAACCGATATATAATCTCGTTTAATTATAAAATCTAAACCAAGCCAATATTTAACTTTCCTTAAATAAAAGTATACAGAATTTGTTTTACTTTTTAATTTAATTTTGATTGGTTGAAAGGGGAGGGAATAAATCTAAGTATTTTTCAAAAGTAAAAGTAAATGAAGAAAAAAAGAAGAAGAAATAGTCCTTACACTGTTACACCTTGCTATTTTGTTATTAATCTGATTAAAATATCTCAAATTTTGAAGATAAAATGCTAGTTGACAAAAAAGAGCTAATATAGTAATATATACATGTGAACATCTTGGGAGACAGATCTGATTATTTATGTCATTACTACGCGATTTTCTTATCTACTACAAGATAAAACACGTTTAATATGATTTATTTTTAATAGAAACTACTATTTTATTACGATAGAAAAACACAATTACATAAGTTATTATTGGAAAGTGGATACGTGTATTAAAAAACAAAACATGCAGAAAGAACTTGTGATAGGAGGCACCAGGTTGTAAAAGGGTTCCCACCCTCTTCGGATTAAGAAGAACACTACACGAAAACACGGCGTTTGGGACTACTGGAATCGTCTCAA
>NC_025697.1:14891933-14929322 GCF_000633955.1 Camelina sativa | reverse complement strand
TTCAGTCACAAAAAGTAGTCCCAAACGCCGTGTTTTCGTGTAGTGGAATATAGGTAAATAAATTTAAAAAAAAAACTTGTGATAGTTTACAGGTGGGACGAATATTTGGACGAGACAATGAAAAGTTTTTTGACAGAAAAAAAAAAAAGCGAAAGATAGACGTAAGTTACTATATAGCTAATTTCAAAAAAAAAAAGTTACAATATTGTGTTTAAGTCTTCAGTTTAATAATAATAAAAAATGTTTAAACTCGATCGTAACGTAAACTGTATCTTAAAATTTGCAAAAGCCAATGAAAAAAATACAATTCCTTTTATATTGTCAAAAAAAAAAAAAAATACAGTTCCTTTTACGTGAGAAAACTTAGAGAACCCGATATTTTTGACATATGTCACGTCCTCTTTGCATGTATATATATATACACTAAGTAGTTACTTATCATAAACTTTTAAACCAATCGACCGACATTAACGTGAACTAAAGTTCCAAATTTGTATTACTTTTTTACGCCGATCTGATTTTCTTGTACTTTAATGTTCTTTATTGATTTATCTATCACCAAATTCACCTCTTCCCCCACCCACTTTGCGTGTAAAAGCCTTTTCTTAGGGAGAAATGCTGAAAAATGCATTGTTTTGTTTTGTTTAGTTTATTGTTTTTGTTTCCAAATTTAGTCTCTAATCTTCTGCCTATTTGAATTTTTAATATGAAAGAGTCGTAATAGATTTGAGATGTCAAAGCATCACTCAAAATCTAGGCTATTGGTTAACTATAAGTCTTCGCCACGAGTAATTCAACGCTCCATGTAATTGCTTATTACCAAACATTTTCTAATCCCATTTTTCTAAACTGATTGACCAAACGACCTTGTTTGATGACCAAAAAAACTTCTTTATACGGCGAGCATCGATTATAATATACGATTTTCAGATTCAGTGAAGAAGATTAATCTTATTAGACACTGTAGAAAATACCTTAATTATATATGTTTATGGGCAATAGTCATAAATACCACTAAAATATGTTTTTATTTCAAAAATACCATAAATTAGTTTTTTCCCAAAAATACCACTAAAATGTAATTTTTTCCAAAAATACCACATAATTGAACTAAAATTCTAATAATAAAAATTAATTCCTAAATTTTAAATACTAAACTCTATCTCTAAAAACTATACCCTAAAACTAAATGTGTCAACCCAAACATAAAAAAAAAATTCTACATCATTAAAAATCAATTTTTTGTGTTTGTGGTAATTTTGGAAAAAATACTTTTGTGATATTTTTAGAAAAAAAAACTAAAATGTGATATTTTTGGAAAAAAAAAACTTTTTAGTGGTATTTAAAGGAATTTCTCTATGTTTATTCAAAAACAAAAAAAAAATAATAAGAAAAGAAAAAAACTAAAACCTTATCATTATATTATACAAGTCCGTTGCGCTCTGTTTTCCTAGTTGCAATATTGTTCCTATCTTGTTGTTATTCTTATATAGTTGAGCAGCGAGACATGGCAATAGTATAAGATATGAAGATTAATTCAGGTCAGTATATATTTTACAGTCACTTGTTCATTATTCCCTCAACACCCGTTCATTTTATCCCCTAAAACTAGCGGTTAATGAATCAGATGATCTCTAAAATAAATCAGTTGAGCTTGTTTCAATTTTACATTAAACAAGTTTGATAATCGAATTTTTCGATCTTTTCTTATCGCTAATTTTTCAATGTAATGGTATCAATAAATGTAATTAACTCCAAAGCTAGAAATGGTGATACGTGTGTTTCTTTCGGCTAGCACAACAACCTTTTGTTTCCAATTTTATTACGTACCTTCAAGTAAATTTGTTCATGATATGAGCTATTTTTTTTGCATTATCACATTGGCTATTCCATGAAAATAGCTTAGATGCATGTTGAGGTCTTTTGCTTGGTGTAAGATTGGTTATTGCTAAGAAATCCATTCTTATACAGTACCACATTCATACATTTTGTAAATAAAAACGAAGTAATATAAGGTTTGTCTCAAATTGTAATTATATATCTTTAATTGATTATTTTCAGCTTTGATTTTGGTTTCTATACGAGGTTTACAACACAAACTTCAATCATTATTTTGTAACAAATACACAGTTTTTTTTTTTTTGGGTGTGTTTGATAACCGCAAAGTTCGGTTCATGATTGGCCTCATAATCTTCGCGGGCCCAAACTCAACATTTAGACAACTTTCTTTCGAAATACCCCTCCTCCTCCAAGTGAACTCGATCCAACACATTCATATCAGGGTGACAGGGTAGCTTGTTCTCTTTTAGAGAATTCCACTGGACCAAGAACAAGTAAATTTGAAGTTACTAGTTACTTAAGCAGCCTATATATGACTTCCTGTTAACTATATTGGTCGTGCAAAGTCATTCTCACCATTGTAGACCTCCATTTTATCATCAAAAAGCTCACCTTAAACCCCATAAAATGTAGACACGAGATCATGTGGTCATGCAACATAGCTCTCACACAAATAATGCTTTCTCATTCCATAACGATTTTTTTCTTAACCCTATGTAAAAAGAGAGGGAGAGAGACCATGTTATGGTATAGAGAACACAAACACACAAAAATCACATTTGGAATGCGCCAAACAAACGCTTTTAATCAATCTTATAAAAATCCTCGTTTCTTACAAAACTTGAAACCAAAGCTCATTCTCCTATTTATCTAACACAACACCCTGTGTATATCTAAAAGAGTATACCACACACACTCACCTTCAAAGCTTTCTGTATTTGCTTGAAGGTTTGCAAAACTCACAAACTTTATCCCACGAGTGCTAACTTTTTTTGCGGCTAGCCCTCGTCATTTTATAACCCCACAAACGATCTCTAACCTAGATCTTTGTGAATCCTAACTAAAAGGAAATATTCCTTAGCCCTAAGAAAATATATTCCCTTATCTCTTCTGATCAAATATACTCTCAATATCTTCGAGTATATCCTTATCTCTTCTTCCTTCCTTCTCACGCATCTTGTCATCGTACCCACAATATTTCTCCACAACAGCACGCCATGCCACGTCAGCATATCAGTCCTCGTGACACTTCTCAGCTACCTGCCATCTTCAGAGCTTTGTTGCACTTTCAATCTCCCCCTTTTTGACTGAACTTGACAAATAAGCATCCATCACATTTAACCTGTCAAAACATAAACAACCAGCAACAATCCAACAAACAGATACAACTGTACCAACAATGCATCTCAGCTCTCAAAAGCACCAGAAGGTTAAACGATCAACGAGTAAGCATTACGACCAGTCAAAAGTATCAGAAAAAACAGAACAAGTCTAAAAAAAAACAGAAAACAAAAACACAAGTCTGAAAAACAAAAACAGCCGGGAGCAGAACAACAAAACATAACAGCTCCCCCACAGCTCAAACTCCCCCTCAAGCATCTGAATCAGACTCATCTCTCCCTGCTTGTTTGGCACAGATTAGTCAAAAATATCAATAGACAAAAGAAAGTATATTCAGAGATGTGACAACTTACCATCGTCCAAGGCATCTTGCAGAATTTGAATGGCCAACCGGATGGCTTTGCGCTCTGCAGATGCTCCAGCTCTAAGATGAGACTTCGTAGGACGTGAAGCAGTCTTCTTGCCCTTGGTCTTCTTCGTGCCTTCCGGCTTAAGACATGGAACAGGTCGCTGAGCTTCCAAGAGCTGATAGGAGAGACTGGGAAACGGTAGACGAAATCCTGACTGAGCTTGCAATCCCAACTGTATGATCTGATCATAGACCATCCTCCCAAAGTCAAAAGGAATCTGATGCATGATCATGTAGATCACCATCGCTCTGTTCGTGGAGATATAACCGGTGTTGACCGTGGAAGACCAGTTGCTGCAGCAAATTTTATGCAGATCCTTGATGACTGGATTCTTAATGGTTGTAGCCACCAACTGCTTGCAGGATTTGACTTTTCCATCTGACAGGAACAGTGCTAGATCCTCCTCCAAAATGGCAGCCGTCTGCTGTCTCTGCTCACGAACATCAACGAATTGGAACCAAACAGAGCATTGATACGTCTAGGCGAGAACTCATACACACAATCCCAAACAAGAACATCAACCGACTCCCCCTCGACCTTAACCGTGGGAAGATTGGCCCAGAATTCATAGACAACCTCTGAATCAAAGGTTAACACTTGCGTGACAGTTTTCAGCAACCCAGCCCTAACAATCAACTCCCTAGTTTGATCATCAACCCCTAGAGAGAAACAGACCTCTGGAGCAAGGTTCCTTGAAGCGAAGAAACCATACCTGCATGAGGCCTCAAACGACTCGAATCGCTTGGGATCAAAATCCCTTGAACTCGCTCCTCGAGAGGTTGCCGCAGCCTTCTCTTTCACAGTGTGAGGACGTTTGGACTCCCTGTTATCAGGCTCAGCAGATGTTTGTCGCTTACGCAGCCGGGATGAGATTCCCTAATTCGACAGAGTAGGTACAGGAACATCACCGGTCAGATCAATCACCGGAAAGCGAGATCTTGTCCTTCTTGGTAGAGAAGACGAAGAGTCGCATGTGTCGTGATCTGCTTCTACAGAGATCAGCCTGGGAGAAGGATTCTCAGGCACCGGAGGTGCTGTAGTTGATTCATCGCGGGGTTCGTAGATGACCATCGTCGTTGTAGGATCAATCGGAACATAGGGAGACTACGGAGGTAGGGCTGACGGAGGGGTGTGAAGCTCCTCATCTGAGCTAGAATCATAGTGGAAACCGTTCATGGTGATCACGAGTTAGAGAGCAAAATCAGAGGAGACAAAAAAAAAATTAGAGTTTAATCGACAAAGATCTGAAATCGCAAAGATGAGAGAAACTCAGAACCCTACCTGCTCCTTTTATACACCCTCATGAAACTTATTGGGCTGTTAAGCCTCGACCCATCAACCAACTCAACCCTGAAAACACTCAATGAATCTGTTATGGTACATCGAATACTTTTCCCTTTTTTAATCTCAAGTGCATTAATCACAGGATCCTAATAAATTAGATTCTCCACTCCTGTAAGGAAAACTGTATTTGTTCATGACTCAAATCATCAGATACACACATCCACTAACGATGATCATGAAGGCACCCAGATCGAGAAATAACACATGTGAACAAAATCAAGAATTTTTTTTTTGTTTCCTTTTTTAAAAAAAAAAATTAAAACAAAACCGAAATACAGAACGTAGTACTAACCATACCTTTGTTGTGTCAACCACTTGTTCAGAAAATTTTCCAGGAGCTATCACAACCTCTTGAATTGTTGAAAATCAGAGACTTGATGCAAATGATTAGTCTTTCACACTGCCATGCCTTTAGTCTGCAATCTAACCCAACATGTTAAGGTAGCTGGAGATTCTCTATTTGAAGAGCACACACACATATATATATGTATATATATATATATATATATATATGTCTCAGCCTTCTGTTAGCTGTTTCACCGACATGTATAACAGTGACATCATGAGAGATTCGTCACCAAATCAGAGTTTTCCTCTTGAGGATGTATGTATGTGTCTCTTCACAGCTCTTTGACCTCCTTAAACATGACAACATTTGACAGGATGGATAGACCGGCATGACAGGCAGCTATTTCCCACGGTTGCTTTCAGAGTGCTGGTCTTCTATATATTCTAGGATTTCCATGATCTGTCCTAGCACATGTTCCTGTCTCTGATCAACACATCTTAGGTAAAACAAGTTAGAACTCACAAACACCAATGGACTTCCTCAGATTTACAAATCTGTTGAAGTCTAGAGGCTTGGTAAACAAATCAGCTAACGGCAAATCAGTGCTCACATGGTCAATCTCGATCAGTTTTGCCTCCACTAGTTCACGAACAAAGTGGTGTCTAATATCTATATGTTTGGTTCGTGAATGCTGAACAGGATTCTTTGAAATATTTATTGCACTCAAATTATCATAATGAATTAAAAGAGTATCAAGCATACCTTAATCAGAGGCCATTTGTCGCATCTAAAGGAGTTGTGTGCAACAGCTTTCTAGCGCAATGTACTCAACTTCAGAAGTTGATAGAGAGATACTGTTTTGTTTCTTGCTGTGCCATGATATCAGATTGTTGCCTATGAAGAAGCAACATCCACTTGTGCTGCGACGATCATCCACAGAACCTGTCCAATCAGCATCACAATATCCACTCAGACAGGTGTTGGTATCCATGGTATAGTAGATACCAAAAGTCCAATGTCCCTCTGATGTACTTGATGATCTTCTTTACAGCCAGCAAATGCGACATCTTGGGCTTGGCTTGATAGCGTGCACAGATCCCTACTGACAGACATATATCAGGCCGACTGGCAGTCAAATACAATAGACTTCCAATCATTCCTCTGTATAGTCTCTCATCTACATCCTCCCCTTCTTCGTCCTTGGAGAGTTTGTCATTTGCGCTTATTGGAATCTTTGCTTCTTTACTCTTATCCAAGCCAAAACGTTGTACAAGCTCCCTAGCATAAGTACTTTGAGATACAAAGATCCCATCAGCTGATTGTTCAACTTGCAATCCCAAAAAGTACCTTAGCTCTCCTACCCTACTCATCTCAAACTCTTGAGACATGCTTTCCACAAACTGTTTTACGAGAGGCTGACAAGTGGAACCAAAGACAATGTCATCCACATAGATTTGTACGAACATCAGATCATTGTTGCTGTTGTGAACAAACAACGTTTTGTCAACACTCCCTCGATTATATCCTTGATCCATCAGAAACGTAGTCAATCTCTCATACCATGCTCGTGGTGCCTGCTTTAGACCATACAAGGTTTTCTTCAATCGATAAACATGCTCAGGATGCTGCGAGTTCTCAAAACCCTTTGGTTGCTCAACATAAACCTCCTCTTGCAATATTCCATTTAGGAAGGCACTTTTAACATCCATCTGATGCAAAGTGAACTTCAGAGCACATGCCATACCGAGCATAAACCTGATTGACTCTAATCTTGCCACCGGAGCAAAAGTTTCATCAAAATCAATTCCCTCAATTTGAGAATAACCTTGAGCTACCAACCTTGCTTTGTTCCTTACAATGCAGCCACTAGCATCACTCTTATTCTTGAATATCCACTTTGTTCCAACGATGTTGTCATCAGCAGGACGCTGAGTGAGCTCCCAAACATCACTTTGTTCAAATTGTTCCAACTCATCTTGCATAGCAGCGACCCAGAACTCATCCCGAAGCGCCTTCTTGTGATTCTTGGGCTCAATAGAAGAAACAAAACATGCAAATTGCACTACATCAGAATCCTGAGAGACAGACTCCGGAACGACAGCCTTTTGTTTCTTCCCAGCCAACTGAGCAAAATCAATCTGCTTCCCTCTGGTAACTCTACCCCCCTGAATCGCAACTATAACATCCGTAGAGGAGTGATTCCTATGAACCTGGGAAGTCTCAGGATCTGAACCAAGTGGTGATACAGGCCTGTCAGAGACAACAGGACTGACAGCTTCTGGCACAGACTTCTCAGCATTAGTTACCAGGTCCGTGTCGGAGACAATAGGCACCAGTGGCACTCGTATGAATGAGGTGTCGTTAAACACTACATTGACAGTCTCCTGAACAGATCTCAAACGTTTGTTGTAGACACAAAAGGTAGTGTTATGTCCAGAATAATCTAGAAAGATACCTTCATCACTTTTAGAGTCAAACTTACCCAACTGCTCCTTATCATTCAGAATATAAAAAAGGCATCCAAACACATGGAAATAGTGCACAGTTGGAGACTTCCCTTTCCAAACCTCATAGGGAGTCTTGCTGGTCCCTGGGCGAACATGCACACGATTGATGATGTAACAGGCTGTGTTCACAACTTCATCCCAGAACCGATGAGGCACCTGATTTCCATGTAGCAGCAGCGTTCTGTTCTTACGTTCAACAACACCATTCTATTATGGCGTTCTTGATGCAGAGTACTGATGAGTAATGCCTTGATGCCCACATAATTGCTTAAACTTGTCGTTTTGAAACTCACCACCATGATCGTTTTGAATGGTTTCGATAGAGCACTTCTCACTTTTAATCTGCAAGGCACGAATATGAAAACACTCAAGAGTATCAGATTTATCACGAAGAAACCTTACCCAGGTATAGCGAGTGTACTCATCCACCATCACAAAGATGAATCGTCGACCAGAGATACTCTAAACTTGTATAGGCTCCATCAGATCCATGTGAACCAACTGTAAAGCATGACTTGTGCGAATGTCTGTCAGAGACCCATGAGATGCTTTGATATGCTTTTCCTTGTTGCATGGACCACATACAAAGTGTGGGTCACTCTTCAGCTTTGGCATTCCACGTACAATTTCTTGGTTTGCCAATTTCAACGTTGTGCGAACATTCAAATGGCCAAGTTTCTGATGCCAGAGCTCTGTGTCTAACTCTGTAGTGGCATTAAAACATTGCATTTCTGATTTCCACATATAACAATTATTCCCAGATCGTCTACTTCTGAGTTTGACAGACCCTTATTGATCAACGGCTTTGCAATCCTTCTTGGTGTAAGTAACATCTAACCCTTCATCACACAATTGGCTGACACTGATCAGATTGGCCTTCAATCCATCTACCAGGAACACATCGTTCAGATGGGGTTGAGTGTCACCACTAGTTGCACCCTTCCCTCGGATTGTGCCCTTTCCTCCATCTCCGAATGTGACTCTTCCACCAGCAACATCTTCTATATGAGACAAATTGTCGAGAGCACTTGTCATATATCTGGAGCATCCGCTGTCAAAATACCACTTGGCCTGATCAACCACAGTTCTATCTGCTGTGTATACAACATGACAGTAGAGATCATCTTTTCTGACATACCCTTGACTGACTCTTCTAACAGTTGGGTAGAAGCTACCATTCTTCACTAGATTTGTCAGACGATTCTGGAACTTGAAGCATTGGGCCTTGTAGTGATTTAGATGGCCACAATACCAGCATCCTCTTCTCCTGCTGAGACCAACAGGTCGCTGAGCAGACGGGTGATAGCTCTGTGAAGCATAAGGCTGTCTCCCCGGCATCTCACGCTGTATAATCATTCCCCTGGGATGCAGGTTTACCTTAGGGAAATGATTATGTTGTCCGTTTGATGCAACAGGTTGTGCTTTGAGTTTTGGCTCATAGTTCTGTCCTTTAACAAAATGTGTGGACTTATCAGAGCTGATTACCTTATAGCCCAGACCCCACTTTGCAGTGCTTGATTGTCCAGTACTGAGCAAGATGTCCAGATCTTTAGTTCCTTTACTCAACATCCTAATATTCTTCAGTTGTTCTTCCAATTGCTTCTCAAGACATAGTGACTTTGCTTTTTCTTCACTCAGTTACTTAGACAGCATTGCAATGTTCATCTGAAGCGTATCTCTCTCGGCAGACAGCTCACTGTTATCTTGAGTCTTTTGCACAATAGTCTGAATAAGAAGCCCTATCTGATCTTCCATCGACAAGTCAGCCTCCTCCCCATCTGAGTCCGACTCAATTTTCTCATCAATGTATTCTTTCAACAACAGAGCTTCTTCATCTCCTTCATCTTCCTCGATGACTCCCAGCAGAGCCACAAAGTTGTTCATAATTTCACCTTTGTTATCTTCTTCATCCGAATCACTCTCACTCCATGTGATGTAGGACTTCTAATTATTTCCTTGGGAGGGGCAATCAGTCTTGGTATGACCAAAACCCTTGCATCCATAGCATTGCAGGGAGTGCTTTCGTTTGTTGTTTGTACACTCAGCCTTGTAATGCCCATATCCTTCATTTTCTCTTTCTTCCTTCATCAGAATTCAGAGACACATCAATTGCAGACCTGTGCGGTTGAAAATTTTCAGGTAAACTTCTAAGGAATTTCTTGACCAGCTTCTTGTCCTTGTATCGTTTACCCAAAACAACAGACTCTTGAGCAATACAAATCAACCGGCTACTATAATCCGCCACATATTTGGTTTCAGTCATTTGCAGATTCTCAAAGTCAGACGCAAGATTGTCCAACCTTGTGCGCCTAACTATACAAGTTCCTTCAAAAGTGACGACCAGAATGTCCCACACCACTTTAGCTGACACACAACCTTGAACTTGGCTGAAGATATCTCTCGGCAGAGATTTGAAGATGACCGACAACGCCTGGGAATTGTGTTTGGCCTCAGCCTTTTCTTCAGTTGTCCACTTCTTTCTGTGTTTTTGCACCAATTCACCATCTTCATTCATCTCAGTTGGATGAGACCAGCCGTCCTCCACTGCAAACCAAGCTTCCATGTCAATGCTCGAGATGACCTGCTGGATCGAGACTTTCCAGTAACCGAAGCATTCCGGATCCAGTTTCAATGGCCCTTGTAACGTAACAACCTCCAGTGATTTCTTCATACCCTAGTCGCAAGATCTCACCTGTCGAAAAAGATATCAGACTTTTTATCAGGTGTCCGTTCTGATACCAATTGTTATGGTATAGAGAACATAAACACACAAAAATCACACTTGGAACGCGCCAAGCAAACACTTTTAATCAAAATTATAAAAACCTTCGTTTCTTACAAGACTTGAAACAAAAGCTCACTCTCCTATCTATCTAACACAACACCCTGTGTAGATCTAAAAGAGTATACCACACACACTCACCTTCAAAGCTTTTTGTACTTGCTTGAAGGTTTACAAAACTCACAAACTTTATCCCACGAGTGCTAACTCTTTTTGCGGCTAGCCTTCGTCTTTTTATAACCCCACAAACTATCTCTAACTTAGATCTTTGTGAATCCTAACTAAAAAGAAATATTCCTTATCCCTAAGAAAATATCTTCCCTTATCTCTTCTTATCAAATATACTCTCAATATCTTCGAGTATATCTTGATCTCTTCTTCCTTCCTTCTCACGCATCTTGTCATCGTACCCACAATATTTCTCCACGTCAGCACGCCATGCCACGTCAGTATATCAGTCCTCTGAGACACTTCTCAGCTACCTGCCATCTTCAGAGCTCTGTTGCACTTTCAGACCAATCTATCTAGTTGGTATAATTAATGCTTTAACCTCGCTTTTTTCTCTGTTCTACTCCATTTCATATTTGTTACGTCAAACATGATGGACAATATAATTTATCGGATGTAGAATCATGTTCTTCCCCCGATTTCATATACCATTATTAGCATTGCTTTTTGTCATATTTCAAAACTTGTTTTTGGCACAACATAAATCTTAATACTTGAAACAATCCAACCGTTTTTTTTTTCCTATTTTTTTTATATCCTAAAATCTATTGATCTAATAATACTCACTAGCAACCTAAACTTAAACAATAACAACAATGGATAACAAAGAAATCAATCCAATAAATCAATAACAAATAATGAATAACATGAACCAAATCTAGTAACAATCCAAACATAACAAAGTCAAGAACTAGCAACCCTACAATCGTTCTAGACATCTAAGTTTCACTCTAGCATCCTATCAAAGACACAGAGCAAACAACTAGCCTCTAGAACATCCTCCTCTTCATAGCCTTGATTTCACGATCAAATTTTGCCTTTACCTACGCCACAATACAAAAGAGAGGCGTAAGTATTACCAGAATACTTAGTGAGGCAATTCTTCCATCTACTTGGCTATACACACAAGCAATAATATCTCTTATGCCACAATCAACAAACAATAAGACAAACCATGCAATACACAAAGCAACCGCGACATAAACAACTGTTGAAGAAAGGTGTCGACCGACACCAAGGGGTGTTGATCGATACTGACCATCTGGTGTCGACTGACACCATAACTGGTGTCGACCGACACCATAACTGGTGTCGACCGACACCATGCTCGACATCCCCGAAACCCTAACAGTGTCAACCGACTCATCCACATGGTGTCGACCGACACTCGCCAAAGTCCTCGTGTCGTCGTCGCATTGGTGTCGACCAACACCCTCATGGTGTCGACCGACACTAATGCTGAACATCGATTTCCTTCAAACAAAATCTCCAAATCTCTACTCCAAGCTTCTCCTATCCATCCCACATAATCCCAGGAACAAATCTAAGCCTCAGGAGTCATGAAAAACACACAGAACTCACAAGAAAACAACAACACATCACACCAATCACAGAATCAGAGATCTCAGCTTAGATAAGCCATGGTCATGCACTCACGTTTGCTAAAACAATGAGATCTATACCCAAACGACGAAACTAGCACCACAACAACCTTCTCATCACGTTCCTAGCCTTGGATCCACACTCTCTAGAAAGAAACTCACCCCACAGAGACAAAGAACCCACGGAAACCTCAAGAACTCTCACAGAGACTTTGTTATCTCTTCTTTCTTTCTGAGATGTGAAAAAGCGGCTAAAAGAAGTGGAAGACGTTGAGTTTTCCTTTTAATACTCGATTCTAGGGCTCTCCTAAACCAACCACTCAAACTGGATGATTAAAATCGAACCGATTAACCCATCCTCATACGGTGTCGATCGACACCACAAGTTGTGTTGATCGACACCCCTACCAAAAATCCAATTTTTGGTTCGCGGGTGTTACAATACTTCAACGTTTCCGGGCAACAGGCAACAAACAAGAAGAACAAAAGCCATTGTGTATGTTATAAGTGAGTGATTACATACTTTTTATAACCTAAGTTGATACAAGAAGTGCAGAGTTTTGATTTTAGTGATTATTTTGTATCATCTTCATGTGATGCATCTGGAAACAAAAGATTACTACCAACAAAACCGCCTTGAGTCTCAATTTTACAGAGATATATATGAACAACACGAAGTATATATATTTTATTGAGAGTGTAGTTGTTACTGGGTGTTAGAATTGTCTGTATGACACAAGAGCTAGTACTAAAGAGTGGATGAAGAGAGAAACATACATGAACTGAAGAGAAATATTAAGTCACAATCTTGAAGAGATGATGTGGCATTGGTGTCTTATAAGAGATGTCTAGTAAGGAACAAAAGTGTCACGTGGGCTTTGAGATCATTAGAGAAGCCATGTAGGCCTTGTTTCAGAGAGAAGCCCAAACTTGAGGAGGTTAGGGCTCTTGCTCTTGAGGAGCATATAAATAAAACGCACTCGTGATCGAAAGAGGTTACGCGTCTAGGGTTTATCGAGAAAGACACACATGTGTGACGTTGCCCCATCAAAAAGATAGAGAGATTTTTTGATGGTTTTGTTGTGAAGCTATAGAGAGAGAGTTGTTAACGAGGTTTGGTTAACAACCTACATCCCTGGGACCTAGTCCAGAAATCATCCACTAGAAAAGGCCCCAACCTACAATTGCTATATGGCATCTACCACGCTTTCATTGTAATTCTAGAAAAGAGTGGTAGATACCATATAGCAATTGTAGGTTACAGCCTTTTCTAGTGGATGATTTCTGGATTAGATCCCGAGAATGTAAGTTGTTAACCGAACCTCGTTAACAACTCTCTCTCTATCATTTTATATTACTTTATGCACTTGCAAACTCGTTACAGACCCTCATCATACAAATCGATAGATCTAGCACACATATATTTTTACAGTTATCACACTAGGCACATATTATATAGTTGTTAGGTTATGTCATTGAGTTATAAGATATTGAACTGGCAAGATTTATTTCTCAAGATCCATGATTCATGATTTTATCTGTTACGTACTATGTGTAGCTTGTTTTCTTAGTTTGTATAGCTAGTACATTTTCTACAAATGATGGCAAAATTGAACTGAAAAGATATAAGAAATTATACAAATAGGACGCAAGTGTTTGTCCAGGTATAAGGGCAGGCCCGACCAGCCTACAAGGCACCACATGCTTTAGGCCACATATTATATGCTAACAATTTGGGCTACTTAACAAAAAGTTCTCTTAACTGAAATTGTTATGTAATATGAGGATGGATCCTTAGGCGTGTGGGTTCAAACTTCAAACCTATGAATGGACATCCTACTTTTTTACAAAAATATGAATAATGTAATTATAAAAGTGATATGATTAGTGATTTGATTGATGATCATGTAGTGCAAGTTTTCAATAACTTAAATTGTTTTATTACCATTCTTTTTTATTTTCCGTCTTGATATTAATATGAATAAGCTTTCCTTCAGATTCCTCTTCCTTGTAACTTGGTTTGGTTTGGTTCATTAAGCTATGTTGTAATGTGTTGCAATCTTTTGTTGTTAGTAGGTGTATCTCATTTAGGAGGCACCTTGTTGTAAAAGGTTCCAACCCTCTTGGCTTATAAATGAAAGTATGTGTTTAAGAAAAAAGAAAAAAAAAATTGTCCAAAAAGAAAAAGAAAGAAAGAATATGATTAATATGTAGATTAGATGTAGATTACAAACAGATTATACTTTTTTTTTTTGTGCAAAACAAACAGATTATACTATTTAATAAAGTTTGGTGTAGATTAGTTCTTACAAAATTGAAAAATGTTATTATAAAAGTCATATGATTGGCGATTTGATGATTCACGTAGTCTGAGTTTTCTATTACTTGATTGTTTTATTACCATGACCTGTAAAGTGTCCCTCTTTTTTTTCTCCGTCTTGATGCTTATCTTAATCATATCATCTTTGTCATCTACGACAAAGTTTAGTATTGAAAAGAATGAAAATAATATTAAAAATTTATATAAATATCCTGCAGTAGTTGGACAGCATGTTAATTGACGTGATTCCACCATCGCATTTCATTAAAAGGTGATGATCTTAGTTATATTTAAAATCAGTGATGTATTTAATCTTTTTGAGGAGATAATGATTGAATTAGGGCTGCGCATTCGGATAACCCGTTCAGGTTCGGGTATTACCCATTCGAGTTTCGATAAACGGGTTTAGAAAAATAGAACTCAATGGGTCTTTTTAGATATATGGGTTCAGTTCGGTTTAGGTACTATCGGGTTCGGGTCGGTTTGGGTTACAAATTTTAGAATCCGATTAGTACCCGAACTACCGGGTTCCCGAAAAAATATAATTAAACTTAAATAAATTTAGTTAAATTTTGACTTACATAACAAAATATTTTAGATATTTCGATTATTTTTGATATTTAGGTATAAAACTAAATGAAATATTCAAAATTATAATCATAATTTTGGGGTAATTGCATTATATTAATGATAAATATGTTTATATGTTTATATGTTCGGTTTTAATAGGTACCCAAACGGGTACCGGGTATTATCCGACCCTAACCCGAACCCACGGGTATTAGAAAATAGAACCCAATAAGGTTTTATAGACAAACCCGTACCCAACCCAAACCCGGTTTTTCGGGTCGGGTTCCGGGTTGGGTATTCGGGTACGGTTTTTATGCCCAGGCCTAGATTGAATATCATTTAATTTTTGATTGCATTATACCCCTTTATAAATATAAATTTAAGCAAATACATGTATCATAAATGAATATAATTTACTATAGATTTCAAATATTGTTTTGTAGGAAAGTAATTTTTTTCATAAAAACATCAACTTAACTTTTGTTTTTTTGGTAAACTAACGGTTTTACGCTTTCCACAGACATCACCAACAAGGGAAGCGAAATTTTGATTTACAAAACCAGTAAATTAAACAGAAAATATAGTTCATCAAAATAACTCTTTACTCTATTTTTTTCCAAAAACCTTAGTTTTGGAGTCTATAAACCTCCCGAATGAAATATTTCTTGGAATTCTCCTCAATAGTTCATACGAGAAATCTAAATAGATCTTTTGTAATCGTAGAATGAATCTATAAGAATAACTAAGATGTAAAAGCATACATGTGAGAAATTAACTAACTTAGTTATAAATTATATGTTTTGGTGTAATGCACACCCATCAATACCTAATTTTTAAGCTAATTTTTTTCCAAATGGTCTTCACGTAAAATAGTAAATTTTGGTGAGAGTGAGAATAAGATGTAATAAATATGTAATTTCACATTATTTTATGTTTTTTTAAAAAAACTCATTTATATATATGTTAATCTCAATAATTAATCAAAACATTCTCAATTTGATAACTTCGAACTGAACCTATTAAAAGTTTCACAATTTGCACACATACTATCATCAATATATATATATATATATATATATAATTTCAAATTTGAAATCTAACAGTTAAAGAAATGTTGCCACTGATTTTCATAAACTTAAATAAAACACAAGTTTTATATCGTATATCATTATTGTATATTGTTACTTTTGATCAATTTGATAAAATTTTAATATATAAATTAGTTTAAGATAATAATTCATAAAACCTAATAAATTTTTAGTTTAAAATTTAATATATCTTAGTCACAATATTTTTACTAATTATTATTGAATATATTTTAAAATAATTAAATATATTTTAGTATATATTTGTTATAGAATATTGTACAATATATTTTATTACATTCATTTTATCCACACATTGCGTGAATTTTTTCCTATTACATAATGTAGTCAACGATTATTACTTCCACTGAACTTTTGAAGTTTTAATATAGTATGTTTGCTCACATTGATGGAATAAATTTGCTCCATTGTGAATAATCGGAGTAGAATAACAATCAAACTTAAGGTAGTCTATGCGAGAAAAAAACTCAAGCATGATGTACTTATATGTAGAATATGTAAAGCAAGAGGTGTATATGTATCATCATTAGCTTATTTGATTTTGCAAGAAAAAATTCTCATATCTTTAAAGCCGCGCCTCCATAGTTCCTAGATATCATTTGAATAATATTTTAAGACATAAATTGATTAATATGAGCAAATAACTTAATCTTATCTAAAGCAGCAGAGGTTCAGAGTGAGATTGAGAGCTAATTGGGATAAAACAATAGAACCAGTGTTGATATTACACAACTTGTGAACTTCTTCACTGGTTATTTTAGATTGACAAACTACTTGATATTACTATGTTGAAATTGAGCATCATCGTCCTTGGTGGATATTATATTTAAAATTATTTTATGTCTTTTATAATTATCTTACTTCATTTAGTTTTAATGCTTTTTGCCATTAATTTGTAATTTTCTGTTTTCATTATTTTATTGAACTTTAATATAAATTTTTTATCTTAATTAATTTGATAATTATTTAGAAACTTTGTCTATATTATTATTTCATATTATATTAATTATAGTTAAATAATCTACAGTTTATTAAATATAATAAGATAGTTAAAAAAAATACTGATGATATATTTATCTTTTAGTAGTCGAACAACAATATATATATGTTTTTAATCAAAACAAAAATATAATGATTACTTTTTTTAGTGTTGTGTGGACAGTATCTATATTATTATTTTTGAAGTACATTTTGTGTTATGCCCTTGAAGTTTTGGTTATTTAATTTGTTTTATTTACAACATTAACCCCTAACTATTTTTCTAAAATAACAATTCCTGGCAATTCATTTAATGGAACTAATAAAATTGACCTTATTTGATAAGTTTATTGCCATACAAAGCTTGACAAAATCTATACATGTCGTTTGTTCCAAAAACAACTCTACGCATTCAATTTTTAATCCCATAAAATTTTCAAAATCTATTTTAATAGATCTGTAGAGACTATAGGATATCTTCATTTTAAATGACACAACTGAATCTATATATACATTTTTGAATTATATTTTGGGCTTTACTCTTAAAATTATCCATATTTGCATAGTTAATCCTTACAATTTTGTCAAAATAGTAATAACTAAATTATTCTTAAAATCGCGAAAAAAATTTATTTCTAACATCTATATTATTATTTTTGAAGTACATTTTGTGTTATGCCCTTGAATTTTTGGTTATTTAATTTATTTTATTTACAACATTAAACCCTAACTATTTTCCTAAAATAACAATTCCTCGAAACTCATTTAATGGAACTATATTAATCAAACAAATTTATTTACACTTATTGCCATAATAAGCTTGACACCATCTATACAGTAGAACCTCTATAAATTAATACTCGGTAAAATAATAACCTCTATAAATTAATAAATTTCTCTGGTCCCAAGTTGGGACTAGTGTAATTTTGGACATTATTTGATAAAATAATAAATTAATAACTTTTTTTAAAATTCCATGTAAAAATATGGTCCAATCAATATCATAAATTAATAATCAAATAAACTAGTATATATATATATATACATATCTAAGAATATTTAGTGAAATATGAATATATTGTTGTTTGTTTGTTCTTGAATTTGCATTCTTGTTGGAGAGCATCTCTAATCTTTCTAACTGCATCAAAAACTTCTGGTGTTGTCTTCACAAATCGCATCCAAAAATTGTAGAGAGTTCTTGACGCGATAATTGCTTCCTTATGTGTAACTGGTTCTAAAGGTATCGTCATATCTTCTTCAATTTCATCATCACCTTGAAAAATAGTAGCAACAATTTCTTCTAAACTCTGAATTTCTGATAAAAAATCCTCTTCATAAATTAATATTTTATTAATTTATCGATAAATTAATAATTATTAATAATTATTAATTTATCGATAAATTAAAACCTCTATAAATTAATAAAATTTCATGGTCCCAGTCTTATTAATTTATAGAGGTTCTACTGTACTTTCTGATGTTTCCAAACATAACTCTACGCATTAAATTTTTAATCCCATAAAAATCTCCAAACATATTTTAATAGATCTTTAGAGACTGTATGATCTCTTAAATTTAAATGACACAACCGAGTTTGAGTAACAAATGATTACAATCGCAATAATTATTATAACGTTAATAAAGTTCATAAAAACTAGAACCCAACTTTTAGAAACTCAATAATCGGGTATATTTAACTTTAGCATCAAGAAAAATATTTAATATATTATATACCGTGTTAAGAAACTGAATATTATTCTGCGATAATGTTATCAACTCAAATAAGAAAACACTAAAATCTCTCTTTTATTGCTACGGATCGTAAACTCCTTGCTCATCAAGCATTTTCCATTTATAAATATCAACTTCACAAACGAAACACAACACACAACCAAAACCACTAATATGACGGTTTTGAAATACGGGTTAAACCACTAATATGACGGTTTGTTGTTATATAGCGGGACATGTTATTAACATGACGATTTGAATTAACATTAGTATAAATATAAAATATTATTAATTCGGTTTTGAAACACGAGTTAAATCTTCATTTAATTATTTGGTCAATACCACTAATATAAGAATATTAGACATATTAAATCAGGGTAATTTAACTTTGTAAAACAATTAAATCATTGATAAAATTGTGACTTAATCCGACAATAGCTTATAAATTACAGATTTATGTATTTATTTCCCCTATTATTGTTCTAATAATTGACAATCCAAACAAAATTATTATTAATTAAACAAAACAAACTAAATATAAAAAACAAAAGAATTAAAATGTTATTATTTTTTAAAAAAATGCCCCACGGTGTACCACGGGTTAAAATCTAGTTATACTATATTTAACAAAACACTAAAACTAAAATATTATACCGTCGCTTTTGTCGTCCACATTGGAGTTCCTATAACGGTTTGGAAGCAGTTAGTGCTATTAGAGTGTCTCAAAATACAAGGTCTTGTAATGCCAACACATGGGCTAAAAGACATTATAATGGGCTTGTTGGCACTACAAGGTCTTGTGTTTTGAGACATTATAATAAGTGCTTCCACAGAAGAGGCAGAGTTTTTTACCACTATATTTTTTGGAATGGTTGTTTAAAAATCTTGGGTTGGCTCTAGATTTGGGTCAGAGAGGATGGCCGACGGTCTTCAATATTGCGGTATAGTGGGACTCAAAATGGCGGTGTGCCAATGTGTTCGGGGAACAAGGCAAATGCTGGGATAGAGTTCGTTTCCTAAAAGACATGGCTGCAGAGGTTTTGAGAACTCATAGTTTGGTGAGCGGGAGTTTTCAAGCGGGGGTGAGGATTGAGAAGATGATTACTTGGAGAAATCCAACAGAGGGATGAGTTAAACTCTCTACGGATGGAGAATCGTGGGGAAACATGGAGCTGGCCACGGCTGGGGAGTTATTTGGGATAGAGATGGTCGTTGGTTGGAAGGGTTTGCACTTAATATCGGTATTTGCTCAATTCTTTTGGTGGAATTGTGGAGGAGAGTATTATGACTTTTTTTATTGTTTGGGTTTAAGGATTTAGGACGGTGGAGTTAAAGAAGATTCGGAATTTGTTGTGGAGTTTCTAAAAACACAGAGTAGCAATGGTCATCCGTTGGCTTTTCTGATACGTTTATGTCATTACTCTTTCTCAAATAATTGGTTAATCTGAAATTCTCACATATATATGGAGACTAATTATTTAGGAGATGGATTGTCGAACTATCCATTCTCTTAGCAGTTAGGTTTTCATGCTTTTGATTCATATCCAGATATAATCCATTTGGTTATGTGGGAGAATGCTAATGGGACAGAGTTATGTTCGTTTATAGTTTTCAGTTTATTATAATGAATTTAGGAGAGACATTTGTCTTCTTTCTTCTACCAAAAATAAAAATAAAATAAAATCAAACATTTGTTTACTCGTTCTGGACCATGTTCATTTCGTCTTGCACCGGCCTTTATTTACATCTTTCATGAGATAGTCATGTTTTAAACTTTTAATTCATTTCGTCTTGCACCGGCCTTTATTTACATCTTTCATGAGATAGTCATGTTTTAAACTTTTAATTCATTTCGTCTTGCACCGGCCTTTATTTACATCTTTCATGAGATAGTCATGTTTTAAACTTTTAATGTATGAACAACGAAACAAAATTATATAAGCAACAAACACACACAAAAAAAAAAAAAAAAAAAAACAGAGAAAATACGAAAAGAAAAAAGAATCTAGTTTTTTGACTCCGATCGATCCTCATTTACACTGAGTTTAATGTGATTTTTTTAACTTATTATGTCAGAGGTGAGAGGTGTAAAGATAATTACGATAAAAAAAAAAGCCTTATAATAAGTAACCAAAACATAGAAAATTAAAAAGGAGATACCTTTAGATATTTAAATATATTACCATATCTTACTCTTTTCATCTTTTTTGGGATTTATCGGGTTTTCTTTATATTTTCCATCTTTTGTCTTTGCTCTTTTTGATCTTTCTTGGGGTGTATGATGAACAATCTCAGTGATCTTGAATCAGATTACTCACAGTATGTTGAAGTTGATCCTACTGGAAGATATGGAAGAGTAAATTTCTTCTTTCTCTCAACTAATGTTTTTTTTTGTTTTTAATATCTTTTTGCTTTCTTGAATTTGTGTTGTGTGTGTGTGTGTTCTTGTTGTTGCAGTACAATGAAGTTCTGGGTAAAGGTTCTTCAAAGACAGTGTAAGAATCCAGATTCTCCCTTTAGGTTTCCTACTTTTTTTTTTTTTTCTTTCTGTGATCAAACCTTCTCTGGAACTTTGGTGTTATATGCTTACCATGTTCTTATTTTTGTTCTCAGTTTTTTTTTCTCAATAAAGCTTGATTATTTTCCATTTCCTAATCTATGAAAATTTAGAGATTCTTCTTTGCATATTTGGTTTTTTTGTTTGTTTTTGTTTTTTTTAACTTTTAATAGTGGTCGATTGATGATTCAGTTTTAAAAAGTTTTATCAGTTCGAAGGAACCTTTTCTTTTCTCCCCACTTGGTAGACTAATAAATACAATTGGTAATCACGATGAGTAATCGAAGACTGAGTTTAGTGATTCTGAAATAGACAAAACTATTGTTTTTGGTTCCTTGATTTGGATTTGCAGTTACAGAGGATTTGATGAGTATGAAGGTATAGAAGTAGCATGGAACCAAGTAAAGCTCTACGATTTCTTGCAGAGTCCTCAAGAACTGGAGAGGCTTTACTGTGAGATCCATCTCCTCAAAACATTGAAACACAAAAGTATTATGAAGTTCTACGCTTCTTGGGTCGATACCGATAATCGGAACATCAACTTTGTCACTGAAATGTTCACTTCTGGCACCTTGAGACAGTAAGCTTCTCTCTCTATCTTATATCCTAAGTTATATTCACATGATTATTAAATCATATGCATGTTAACATTAAATATGCTAATGTAGATATAGGCTAAAACACAAGAGAGTGAACATAAGAGCGGTGAAGAATTGGTGTAGACAAATCTTAAGAGGATTAAACTATCTTCATACACATGACCCTCCTGTGATTCATAGAGATCTCAAGTGTGACAACATTTTCATTAATGGGAACCAAGGAGAAGTCAAGATTGGCGATCTTGGTCTTGCTGCTTGTTTACAACACTCTCACGCTGCTCATTGTGTTGGTATGCAATCTGTTCAGTGCTTTTGTTTTGCTAATTAAGTCCATATATTGGATTATGATTGCTGAAAGTATTTTGCAATCTTTTCTTTAGGGACACCAGAGTTCATGGCTCCTGAAGTTTATAAAGAAGAATACAACCAATTAGTTGACATATACTCGTTCGGGATGTGTGTTCTGGAAATGGTAACATTTGACTACCCGTATAGCGAGTGTTCTCACCCTGCTCAGATTTACAAAAGAGTTATATCGGTTAGTATATCTGTATTCTATACGATGTTACCGGGATTATAAACTCTTATACTGAGTCATTATAAGTTTGTTAAATTATCTTTCTCAGGGCAAGAAACCAGCCGGATTAGACAAGGTGAAGGATCCAGAGGTTAAAGGCTTTATAGAGAAGTGTTTGGCCACAGTGTCCCTTAGGCTCTCTGCTCGTGAACTACTCGACGACCAATTTCTCTGTATTGATGAAAGTGAATTGGATATGAGATCCGTAGAGAGCGAAAAGGGTCAGATAGAAGAAGTTAGACATTCTTATCATATAGCTGACAATTACTTCAATGATCGAGCCAACATCAACTCTTTTGATCATCCTCACTACTCAAACGGTTCCTACAGCAACGATAATGAAAACCAATGGGATTACAATGGAGATGAGTCTGTGGAGTCACACGCATTAATAGAGTTTCATATTGATGATACTGAAGAAGATGAGGAAGATGATAAAAGCTTTGGTAATGTTGACATAAGCATTAAAGGGAAGATAAGAGACAATGGTGATGGACTATTCCTGCGACTCAGAACCGTCGACAAGGAAGGTTTTGTAACACTCTATAACATTCTAATCTTTACAGTTCCTATGTCAGAAGAAAGACATAATATTTTCAGTTCTAGACTAAACAAGATTGCAAATGTCCCACTATTTTCCTTACATTATGGTCATTGTTGCAGGGCGTGTCAGAAATATATACTTCCCGTTTGACATTGAGGCCGACACAGCAATAAGCGTTGCAAGAGAGATGGTTGAAGAGTTGGAGATGGACGACCGTGATGTCATAAAGATAGCAAATATGATCGATGGAGAGATTGCTTCTCTTGTTCCCAATTGGAGCATCTTCTGCAGCTGCGACTCCAACCGTTCCTCCGTGGGTTCAATCATGGATTTCAACGAGATGCCGTGTGGCAGAAAAGGGTGCCAAGAGAAGCATGGACGTTTTGAGGAAATCACGTTTGAGATAAAAGTAAACCACTCAGACGAAGAAGAGGATTTTTCTTGAGAGGCAAGTAACGTGATACGCTAACTGTGGAAGATCCATATAGTCTGTGATGAGCTATCCGATGAAACTGTGGAAGGCTCAAAGATTAGCAGATGAAAAATCTAGAAGGAGATGTTGAACGAGAGAGAGGAAGGTTTAGTCCCAAGATGTATTAAAAGAACTATTTCACTTTAATTTATATTGGCGCATTTAATACATTTCTCTCCATATTGTATAAAAAGAATTTACAGTTAAGTTAACACTGAAAACAAATTTACAATAATTCTTAGAGAACCAATATTTACAGCAGTATTTTAATCCTTGAACAACAAGAAAAGCTAACAATTAAAGAGGCAAAAGAGCTATAATAAATTGAGACAGAATCTGATTCTATACAATATTTCACGGATGAAACAATATTATATTAAATAGATTGTTAAATTGTTAGAATATCTTAAGGTTTTTTTTTTTTTTAATAACTAATAAGTTTTGGATCTAGGCCCATACATTTTCCCAATCCGCTTCCAAGTGCCACTCAAACAATAATCTGACTCGAGTCAAGCCATTCCAATTTATCGTCATTGAACTTTTTGAAGTTTGATCATCTTATTGGTGGTGTCGAGACAGAAATCACTCTTCAAACCAAACACATCATCATATCATTGAAGTGATCATTCCCAAAACAGCTATCATCATCCATAATGTTACTTAAATTATATATATGGATGATGTGAACTGCTTTGAGAATCCAAATAATAAAGTTATTAAGATTATTATTTTTAATTACAAAATGAGAGCAACCCATTCTTATTATATAATGAAAGCTACAAAATGGGAAAACCCTAAACCCCAAAATGGGAAGAATCTTAATTTAAATCATCACATATTTCTTATTAAAAGTTTTCATTATGTACTAATAGTTTAAACATGTGTCATAGTTAACTAAATTTTTTCTATTGTTTATTTCAATTTCATGTTTGAGTTAGAATTATGTAAGATTAATATTTAATTCTTTTTCACTAATATTTTAAATTTAAGTTTGTTGTAGTATTTTTAAATTGGTTCATTAAGTTTTCGTTTATATATTTGAATTATCAAAAAGTCATATATGAGTGTGCTTATAGTTTATCTATTTTTTTAATTATGTCAATTTTTTTTTG
This sequence comes from Camelina sativa, assembly GCF_000633955.1. Classification (NCBI taxonomy): domain Eukaryota; kingdom Viridiplantae; phylum Streptophyta; class Magnoliopsida; order Brassicales; family Brassicaceae; genus Camelina; species Camelina sativa. The sequence continues at coordinate 14,904,634 of NC_025697.1, read as the reverse complement.
AATTTCTCAACTTTTAAAGATTGGTGACAGACTCATTGTAATCGCATATATTTTTATTTTAGCTTTTCATAGAAATATGTCAATTATTACTATATAATATATTTTTGATTCCAAATATTTTTTTAAGTTAACAATTTTTGTGGTTAAAAAAATTATGCCAAGTGAAAGTAAAAAGACATATAATTGACTTAAAGTTTTCATAGAATCATTTTATAGGTGGCGATAAAGAGCATACTCTAACAATAATGTATGTATTGATGTAAAAACACAATTTTGTGGTAAAACAGATAGTAGAACGTAACTGTACGAGGATGTAACTAAGATGAAGATTTAATCGGTGGAATACATGTAAAATATTTATGAACAAATTGTGAAATTATATTTTATGTAAATTTATCTAAAAATGCAGTATATGTTTTTATTTAAACAAGTAAGGTTAGAATCTAACACTGTTAAATGATTTCGTAACATCCATTAAGGACTATTAAATTGGGGGCTACAATGCACCACTTATTTCAATATAAAGATCACCATAAATGCCTCTTCGACGTGATATGATGCATCTTCTTCCCTTTGATTTGTGTCCTGTCAGATTTCAAAACAATAAGCACATGGTTGTAGATAATGGACACATCCTTGTTTGCTTGATGATAGAAGATCAATTTCTCATTTTCATCCTCTCTAGTTTCTTGTGTCAACTGTCACAATTCTATCCAAAGCCATGAAAACATTATACACTCGGAACACTTTGGGTGTTAGGCCAGGAATCATCTCGTTTGGATGCTCACTGAGTGTCTTTTGATTAGGCAAATTTAAATAGCATAATAAAAATATTATATCATTAAATTAGATTATTTCCAAAAAAAATGAGTTTTAAATCCGATTGTTACTAACATATAATTAAATTAACTAATTAAATTATCAAATAAAATAATATATGTTGTTATGGTTCTATAAGAAACATGCAAATTTTTTGTGAGTACTAGATAAAATATAAAGTATATGAATTTGATTTTCAAAAAAACAAAAGACATGACTACAAATGGTAATAGAATATCAACATTTTCTCCACCACACTAAAAAAATCAAATTTTTGAAGGGTTTTTTTTTTTTTTTTTTTGTCAACCAAGAAGGGTAAAATGTATTCTTACGAAATAAACGTAAATTTGAATAAAACAAAAAAATATTTTGTTTGACACAAAAAGGATCTTAGGGTGCAAATAGTTGCACAATTGAACAAGTTCAAGACATTGAAAAAAATATTTAACCAATTTTCATCATTTGAGTTGAAAAAGTTGAAAAAATTATTCAACCTATTTAATCTTAAAAGTTGAAAAAGACCAAATTAAGAGAGAAAAATGTTCAACTTATTCATCTATATTTATGAAGATGAATAGGTTGAATGATAATCAATTTTATTTTATTCAATTTAATATAACCATTAATATGTAGAATTTTGTGCAACCATTTATAATACTTTTGATAGATAGATAAATAATTATACTAATAATATTTTTAGTTGAATTGATTTATCCGGCACTTTGGGTTGTTGTTAGCTTACTACAAATATTTGATTAAAACTGAAGAAGTTGAAAATATTAAATTGAACAAAATTGGATTGAATATTATTCAATTCATTACTCTTCAAAAATGTGGCTGAATAAGTTAGACATTTTTACTGTATAATTAATTTATTTTTTTCAACTTTTTGAATTAAATTAGTTGAATAATTTTTTTTAACTTCTTCAACTTCTTTCATAGTGAAAACTTGTTACTTGTGTGGCGATTCTTGCCACTGGGTAACTGTCCGACATCGCCGGTGTTTTTCTCCGTTTTGGAGTGTGTTTTCCACCGACAAAACTATCATCCTTGTTTCTTTACAGTTGGCGGTTTATTTTTGTTGGATAAATCTGACAGTTTACTTTCTCCTCTTTCTGCGGGTTATAACTGTTTCTTAAAACCGCCATGGATCCATCAGTATAAATTCCTTCTTTCTCTCAGTTTTTCCCTTCACATTCACTCTCCCGTTACCATTCATCCAATACCTTCCAAACAATGAGCGATTTTCTAAGAAAATCAGTCCAAGATCTTGATCTGGGCATTGATGATGCCCCGATTACTCTCCCACCGGATTTCGTTTCAAGAGCGGCTGCGATAAACCGTTTTTCACTGGTGGTCACTCCAGTCAATCTCCGTAAACAGAATTTGAGGGCGCCAATCCACCAGATGCTAAGGGTTTGGGGATTCGCGGAGGAGTGTGTGGGAAGAATAATCGATGGAGGAAGGGTCCAATTCCGATTCCAGTCTGAGGAAACGATGAACTTGGTTCTCCGTCGCGGTCCATGGTCTTTCAATGACTGGATGGTGACGACCCATCGTTGGTACCCGAACATTGCTGAAGAAGACTTGAAGATCATACCCTTTTGGATCCAAATCCAAGGTATTCCAATTCTTTACTTAACTAATGTCATGGCTAGAAGGGTTGGAAATAGTCTAGGCTATGTAACCGAAGTAGATTATGATGAAAATGTTAGCCAAATTGGTTCTGTAAGGGTTAGGATAGACTGGAACGTAGACAACCCTCTCCGTTTCCAAAAGAATGTTCAGTTTATGCCGGGAGAGAATACAATTGTCAAGTTTCGATTTGAGAGACTTCGAAATTTTTGTAACAAGTGTGGATCGCTGAAACATGATGTCAAGGATTGTCCTATGAACTTCGATGATGGGGATCACAATGTATCTGATGATGAGAGTGATGGTGATGATCACCAAGACAGAGATAACAACATGGATGGAACTGACGCAACTACTCCAATGCACCCTCCTGTGACTATCCCAGGTCTCCAAATGCTAGGCCCTCAGGAACTCTGTTATGAAAAGGCTCTTACCACCATTGTCTCCTCTGTTGTGCCTAGTGTTTTTGAAGACACAAAGTTAACTGCAGAGCGGTTGCGTTACCTCCATGCAAAGTATGTGAGAGAATCGGCCATCTCCCAAGCACAAGAGGACCTTCTTGAGGAAAACACTGAAAATGCTACTCCAGACTTCATCTTTCTTAAACGCAAGCGAGTCAGATTTGAAACGGCCTTTAATAACGTTGATGCTACAGAGGAAATGGCGGTACTGAGCCATCTCCGGAAACAGGCAAAGAGGGACAGCTCTGTTGGCTCTTGTTCTGCCTCAAATGGATTTACCGGAGGCGCAGGGGCCCGGTGCCCCCACAGCCTCCATGAAGATGGTGTCCTGGAACTGTCAGGGCCTCTGTTCGCCGCTGACATCTGCTACTATAAAGCGACTATGTACATTAACTAAGTGTGATGTTTTATTTCTTATTGAAACTCTAAATAAATGTGATGTGGTTTGTAAACTAAAGGATGATTTAGGATTTTCTAACATTATAACTTAGCCCCCCCTTGGAAGGAGTGGTGGCTTAGCTCTTATGTGGAACAAAAATGTGTCCTTATCCTTGATTTCAAAGGATGAGAGACTCATTGACGTTCTTGCAACCTATAAAAACAATTCTACTTATCTTGTGTTTATGGTCATCCAAGACAAAGTGAACGTTATATCTTATGGGACCACCTTGAACATTTATCTTCTCATCGTATAGAATCTTGGATCCTCATTGGGGATTTTAACAAAATCATATCCAATGAAGAAAAAAGAGGTCGTCCTAAGAGAGATGAATGGTCCTTTTGAAATTTTAGACACATGATTTCACAATGTGACTTGGATGATATTAACTCAAGAGGAGACAAATTTACATGGGTTGGAGAACGTTATACACACATAGTTCGAAGTTGTTTAGACCGGTGCATGATAAATAGCATTGATGCTGGAACTTTCCCAAATGCTTTTGTTGAATTCATGGACTTCTGTGGTTCAGACCATAGACCATTATCTCTGCAACTAAATGGGAGGCAAGAAAAGCGTAACATATGTTTCTTCTTTGATAAACGGTTATGTGAGCTTCCAACTTTTTTTGAAACTGTTCGGGTGGGATTGTAAAGGAAGAATTCTTCTTCACCAACAACAACTACCTCACAGATAGCCAACTGTCGAAGGAGTATGGCTGTTTTGAAACATAAGTCGCAGCTTAATGCAGAAACAAGGATCAAGGCACTACATTCGCAACTGAACTCTGCAATGGAAAGCAACTTGCAAATAGAGAGACAAAAAGTAGCGGAAATTCAAAGTGCTCTCACTAAAGCCTACTCTGATGAGGAACAACACTGGAAACAAAAAAGCAGAAATCAATTTATTGAAGAAGGAGACCAAAACACTAGTTTCTTTCATGCCTGTGCAAAGACTAGATCCTCTAAGAACAGAATAAATTCTATCTATACTGAACAAGGAAATCTTATTCACAGCGATAAGAAAATTGGTTATCATGCACAAGAATTTTTCACCAAAATGTTTTCCAGTAGTGGACATTCGATAACTCCAAAAGATTTCACAGATTTTGAAGCAACAGTCACAAATGATATAAATTCTGCTCTAACTAGAGACTTTTCTGAACAAGAGATCTATGAGGCTGTCTGCTTGATTGGTGACGACCGAGCTCCAGGACCAGACGGTCTTACTGCACGCTTCTACAAACGATGTTGGTCCATCGTTGGACAAGATGTGGTTAGTGAAGTACAAGACTTTTTCAAGACTTCCACCATGACAAGGGGCATTAATCATACTAACATATGTATGATTCCGAAGATAGATAATCCCGAATATCTATCGGACTATAGACCGATTGCTCTCTGCAATGTTTTATACAAGATTATCTCTAAACGCCTCAAACCACATCTTGATAGTATCGTATCTGATTCACAAGCTGCTTTTATTCCGGGTAGAATAATTCAAGATAATGTAATGATAGCACATGAAGTCATGCATGCTCTAAAATCTCGAAAACGTGTGTCCCAAACCTACATGGTCGTGAAAACTGATGTTAGCAAGGCATACGACAAAGTCGAATGGAACTTCCTGGAAACTACTCTCTAACTCTTTGGTTTCTGTGATCGATGAATTAGTTGGATCATGTCTGCAGTTCGATCTACAACCTATTCTGTCCTAATAAATGGCTCACCTCAGGGATTCATTCAACCAGAAAGGGGAATCCGTCAAGGAGACCCCCTTTCTCCATATCTTTTTATTCTCTGCTCAGACATCTTAAGCCACCTTATACATCATATGCCAAGGATGGAGACATCAAGGGTGTGAAGATTGGCAACGGCGTTCCCCGTATTACTCATTTACAGTTCGCAGACGACTCTCTCTTTTTCTGTCAAGCCAATAGAAAGAATTGCCAAGCTCTACGAGATGTTTTTGATGTTTATGAACACTATCCAGGCTAAAAAATCAACACTGATAAATCAATGATCACCTTTGGTTCAAATGTGTTTGGTTCGACTCAAGAAAGACTAAAGACAATTCTACAAATCCCAAACCAGGGAGGAGGAGGCAAATATCTTGGTTTACCTGAGCAATTTGGGCGAAAAAGAATGAAATGTTCGAATATATAATCGACCGAGTCAAAAAAAGAACCTCACATTGGACTTCTAAGAAACTCTCCCCTGCTGGCAAACAAATGATGTTGAAATCTGTAGCTGTCTCCATGCCGGTTTACGCTATGTCCTGTTTCAAATTGCCAAAAGGAGTCACATCTGAACTTGAATATTTGTTAATGAATTTTTGGTGGGAAAGGAGTTCTCATCATCGCAAGATACCATGGATATCTTGGAAGAAAGTACAAATATCAAAGTGAGAAGGAGGTCTTGGTTTCCGGGACTTGGAAAAATTTAATGATGCCTTGTTAGCAAAACAGGCATGGCACCTTATTCAATTTCCGGATTCCCTTTTTGCTCGAGTGATGAAGGCTAGATATTACCCAGATGGATCCTTATTAGATGTAACTCCAAAATGATCGCAATCCTATGGTTGGTCATCTCTTCTAACGGGGATAGATCTCATAAAAAAAGGGACACGGTTCATTGTTGGTGATGGAAAACTGATTTGTGCAGGAATAGATAACATAGTAAACACTCATCCGCCCGGCCCAATTAACACCATTCAACCAAAAGGATCTTTCTTGATACATGAATTGATTAATAATCAAGAGTACAACCGATCGTGGAACACAAGTAAACTAGAATCTTTGATTGTACCAGAAGATCGTGACTTCCTCAAAAACACTTATTTATCAAAGAAGGATAGCCCTGATCGATTGATTTGGAACTATACTTTTTCTGGTGACTATACAGTAAGATCAGGCTATTGGCTGCTCACACATGATCCCTCTGATCTTCTTCCTCATTCCATTCCACATGGCTCAGTCGAACTCAAAAATAAACTATGGAGATTAAATCTAATGCCAAAAATCAAACATTTTATCTGGCGTACTATCTTCGTAGCTCTACCTACAACCTCAAGACTTCGATCTAGAGGCATGAATATAGATTCAACATGTTCCAGATGCAGACAACAAGATGAAACCATAAACCATGCTCTGTTTACATGCCCTTTTGCTAGTTCGGCCTGACGTCTTTCTAACACTCCGGCTCTCAATGTCAATTGCTTGTCTGATGATACAGAGGAAAACCTCTTAAACATAATTGAGTTTTCAACACGGCAAGATATCCCTCGTCAGACTGCCCTACTGCCACTATGGTTATTATGGAGGATTTGGAAGGCCAGAAACAACACAGTTTTCAACAATTACAGGGAAAGTGCAACAAAAATGGTTTAACAGGCTCAAGCAGAAACAAAAGAATGGATTGATGTAAAAGAGAATCGACTAAACACCCAAAAATCTTCTCACCAGGTACATCAATGGACAGCGCCACCAAGCTCGATGGTTAAATGTAATTTTGATGCAGCTTTTGATAGGAATAATTCGCAAGCTATAGGTGGATGGATAATTCGCAACAACTTTGGTTTACCTCTCTGTTGGGGCTCTACTGATCTAGGACATACTGATTCTCCCCCCTGGAAGCTGAGACTAAAGCACTTCTTGTTGGATTACATCATTCATGGACCAGAGGTTACACAAATATTATATTTGAAGGAGATTGCGAGAATCTCATTAAAATTTTAAATGATGTACAAGTTAACAGATCATTAACAAATTTTCTTAATGATATCCAATTTTGGATATCAAAACTTGCATCATGTTTTTAAAAAGAAAATGTAATACTGCTGCTCACAATTTAGCAAAATATGGTTTTCGAGATAATACTTATTCTGATTCTATTTTTTTACCGGAATGGCTTCGACAATTCATTTGTATTGATGCTTCTTAAAGTGAAATAAAATTCTATTTTTTGTGGAAAAAAAAAAAAAAAAAAAATCCTCAACTCCTTCCACTTTTTCGATTGCTGTTTTGTCGTAATACTGTACATCAAACGCGAAACAAACTAATTTAATTCGACATGAATTTTATAAAGCCCAATTAAATTTGGCCCATCAACGACTAAAAGAAAAGAAAAAAAACAAACAAACCCTAATAATCTAAAAGCGAGGAGCTATATATAAACAATCTAGGGTTTTGGCTGCTGTTTTCTTCTAAAGCCGCTGCGAAGGAGATAAACTCGTTGATTTTTTTCGCAAACCGGAGCTCAGAGACTGATCTCGGAGTTAAAATCACAGCAGCTATGGCGGAGAAAGCTGTCACTATCAGAACCAGAAACTTCATGACCAACAGGCTTCTCGCCAGGAAGCAATTCGTGAGTTCCTTTTCCAATCTCTCTCCGTTCTCTATGTTTCATTTCATGCTCACAGTGCTATAGCGTCTTCGCCGTTATAATTAAGATAGAGATGCTCGTAGATTGGTACAGATTCATAGGATTCATTTCTATTGTATGATCCATTTCGATGTTACATTTCAGATTTTTGGTAAATGGTGTATGATTGATTTAGTTTTTTTTTTTTTTTTTGGAGTATAAATAAACAGATTTGTGTACCAATTCTTTGTAGGTCATTGATGTTCTTCATCCTGGAAGAGCCAATGTTTCAAAGGTATGTTCTTTACTTCTATTGTGTTGTGTCTGTTACATTTGTGCGTAGTTGTTAAGAGTATGAGAAGGTTCTAAATGTTATGTTTACATTTTGAAGGCTGAGTTGAAGGAGAAGTTGGCAAGGATGTACGAGGTTAAGGACCCGAATGCTATCTTCTGTTTCAAATTCAGAACTCACTTTGGAGGTGGTAAATCTTCTGGATACGGTTTGATCTATGATTCTGTTGACAACGCCAAGAAATTTGAGCCCAAGTACAGACTGATCAGGGTAATATGCTCTTTACTTCTTTTTGTTTTTAGTGTAGCATTCTCTCTTGATGCTTTGTTTTTACCTGCTTTGCTAGGAAACTATGGAGTTCTTTGTATATAGAGGGTACTAAGGATGACTTGCAAACTCGTATTAAAATGATTCATTTGTGATTGACAGAACGGACTTGACACCAAGATTGAGAGGTCAAGGAAACAGATGAAGGAGAGGAAGAACAGGGCGAAGAAAATCCGTGGTGTTAAGAAGGTGAGAGACCAACACTGACCAGAGATATTTGTATCTGCAATTGTTTGTTTCATGTCTTGTTTTTCTTAACAGTCTTTTCATTGTTTCAATGTATGTGTAGACCAAGGCTGGTGACCCCAAGAAGAAGTAAGGAAGTTGAAGAGGACGACAACTGCAGCATATTGGTTTTGTTCTGCATTATTCCTTCTTTATGGCCATGTTTGCTCTTTTAGACATCTTCTAATTACATCGCGATTTTGCGCTTCTTATTGTCACACTCGCTGGATCATGTTTTAAGCGTTAGAGAACATGTGCGGTTAAGATTTTGTTTGAATACATTTATTTTAAAACTTCCCATCTTCTTTGGTTCCTCTCTTAGAAAAGCAGACCAGCTCATAACATGAGCCTTGCAATCTGAGTTATGTTCATTTTGACTGCTTTTCGTAGATTTAGTTTCATTGTTTTGTTGAACAACCGAGCTTCTCATATGGAGTCAATTAATATTTGAACTTACATTTGGAATCACACTTAACGTTAGAATACCATATAGAGAAAGATCTAAATAGATGGTGATGCAACAAGTTATACAATGACTTTAGGATATGCACCAGAGAAAGCTTAAAGAGCACAAGGGCTTCTGCTTCAAGCGGTTATGAAGTAAAGTAGGTTGAATGAAAGTAAGAACACAATTCATGTTTAGAGCCCTTATTACTCCCTCCTTATTACTCCCTCACTATTGATGTAAAGTTCTTTTGGATTATAAATTACACTATCTTTAATTCTTTATGAAGTCTTTTGCCGAAAGAGTGGAATAAAATATGTTAGAATGTTAATCGATTTATTTCATTGGATTCTTTCAATTATCTTAACTCTTAAACTGAAATTTTGTCATGTGCTAAAATATGTAAGGACTTCGAACCTGTGATATGACAGAAAATGATACAACTCTTTCATAATTGAGATTTAAACTATGACTTTGATAATTATTGTTGTGCAAAAGCTATATTAAATTACAACAATATATAATTTTTCCTTGGGTTATTTGTTAGATATTTAACTAAAAGTTTCAATATTTCACAAATAGCACAAAAATAAATTTTGTTTCCAAATTTAGCACATAATCAAATAGCATCCTGTTTCAAATTAAATATTTAAAACTAAATCATAAATTCTAAACATTAAAACATATCCTTAAAATATATGTTAAATGTAAAATAGTCAACTTTCTTAAAAAAATATTGTAACTGTGCCAACTAAATTTGTAGTGTGCCCTGTTTTAAAAATTCCCGCCTAGCACCGATTACGTCCCGCAAAATCGCTAGGCCCACCCTCTCTGCCTCGATTAATGACTAATCCCCGCCTAGCATTTATTATCCAATTATGCATGTCTAGTCCGATTATTTTCCGCTTAATTTTGTGTATACCAACTTTTTTAGAACCAAATAAAAATCAAACATAAATATTTTTGTTATTTAGGCATTTAAATTAATAGATTATGATGTTTTACAATAACTAATATATAACTTTTAACAAAAATCAGAAAATTTTCTTTTAAAATGATGTTTTATGTGTTTACCATAATTTTAAAGACAATACTATAGTTTTATATTTTATTTGATATTTTCTTTTTAACATAAACAAAAATATACATATATTTAGTACAATACTCCCTCTGTCTCACAAAGATTGATGTTTTGACATTTTCACACATATTAAGAAAAATTTTAGTTTTTATTTATAAATTAATTTATAATTATTTTTTGGTAGAGAGAGAAAATATAAACCAATAACAATTCAAAAAAATTTAAATATTTTCAATGATTACTTTTTGAAGTTTACAAAACATCAATCTTTGTGGGACAAAAAAATATCCCAAAACATCAATCTTTGTGAGACAGAGAGAGTATATTTTTATTTTATTGTTAATTTAATAAAATAATCCTAAAACTAGTCTTCGATTAATCCCCAATTAATCCCCGTTTAATCTCCGAGTTTCTCGCTAGGCGCTAGGCCCACCTCGATCGTCCGACTAGCGCCTAGCGATTTTTAAAACAGGGGTAGTGTGTCGTAATTGTCCATATTATAGAAATTAAAATAGTTTTCATTATTCAAAACGTCTACAATAGATAGAACCACAATAATTTCTGTAGATCATCTACCGCATTTGAAAAGACTATTTGGAAAAATGTTGCACTTGATCATATTCGTACTTTCTTTTTAGATCCAAGATATTTTACTATCTTTACACGATTACAATATTATGTTATTTTTTTTATAAAATTGGGTTGATTATTCCACTTTAGTCTTCAAAACGTCTACACTAGATAGATAGAACCACAAATAATTTTTGTAGAACCACTACAACATTTGAAAAGACCATCGTTTAGACAAGAATTGCACTTGATTATATTCGTGCTTTCTTTTTAAGTCCAATATGTGTTACTATATTTTGAGAGAAAGGAAAGGATCGATGCAAGAGGGAAGATTCGGGTAAGAGTGGTAGCCGTACACGTGAACTTAATGCACAAAAACGAACCATGCTCTTTTTATTTGTTTAACAAAACTTCTTGTAAATTTCCACGAAACGAGATTAAGAGGTCTCAAAACCGACTCTCTGACGTGTAACAGCTAAATATTATATGACTTACTTTTTAAATGTTAAAGAAAGACGATTTGATGCGTTTACATGTAAAATGGTCAACAAAAATGGGCCATTAATCTCGATTCCATTTGTTTGTTCGTTATTCATTTAACCAACTCACACCGGTAACGTGCGTCTCTCTCGTTCAATAATTGTTTCGTATAGACAACTTTATAGAATTCTTAATATCGCATGGAGAATATTGAGGATAACGTCGAATCATTGTGTTATTGTCCTATTGTGTTTAAAGTCCTATTGTGATAAGGTTTATGTCTAGCTATCTTAAGACTTAGAGTCTATCTTATAATGAGTCTGGTCTGTATAAATATTAACTCAAGGTTATTCAATAAAGCAAGTCAGTTTGATATCTAATTCTACATGGTATCAGAGCCAAGTTCTCATATATTTTTCTAAAATCCTTCTCTTAATCGATAATTTCGATTTCTTTTTTTTTCAAGTATGTTTCTTGCGTGACAAGAAACCATGTCTACCTTAGAAGATGTTTCTTCTGCAACAAAGAAGGCTGTTGGTCAACATCCGGAGTCGCCGGTGGTGTCTCCCTACCTCTTGTCTAGCTCCGACAATCCAGGTTCCATGATCTCGTCGGTGTTACTGAATGGTGAAAACTACAACGAATGGGCTACAAAGATTTCCAATGCTCTGCAAGCCAAACGCAAAACAGGGTTTATCAATGGAACAATCTCGAAACCTCCTATTGATGATCCGAATTTTGAGAATTGGCAGACTGTCAACTCCATGATTGTTGGTTGGATACGTACGTCGATCGAACCAAAGGTTAAGTCCACGGTTACATTCATATCTAATGCACGTGACTTGTGGTTAGATTTGAAGCAAGGATTCTCCGTGGGGAACAAGGTGCGAGTTCATCAAATCAAGGCTCAGATAGCGGCTTGTCGTCAAGCTGGATAGCCGGTCATTGATTACTATGGGAAGCTGTGTCACCTTTGGGAAGAACTTCAGACTTACAAACCTTTGACAGTTTGTAAGTGTGGACTGTGTACGTGTGGTGCTACTCTCGAACCTGCAAAAGAGAGAGACGAGTAAGAGATCCATCAGTTCATATTGGGTCTTGACGACTCACGGTTTGGCGGTCTTAGCACGACCCTCATTGCAATGGATCCATTGCCTTCCCTTGGTGAAATTTATTCTCGTGTTATTAGAGAAGAACAACGTTTGGCTTTAGTTCGTGTTCATGAACAGAGGAACGAAGTTGTCGGTTTTGCAGCTCAAGGTGAACAGAGTACATCGACTCCTTCACGATCGGAGATACAGAGTGGAGGATGAAACGAGTTCCTTCCTTGTGTGTGTGTGAAATGGAATGTGAATGAATGATGTGATGATGATGATGAACAATGGTGAAGGCAGGGTGTTTCAATTCCCCTTATGCAATTGTAGTATAAGAGGTATCAATCCTAAATGAGTGAATGCAAGCAATCAAGGTGTGCAATACTTGTCTAAGTTAAGCCAATTATAGAGGGTGTTTGTCACTAACAACCTATTGCAGAATGTAAAATGCAGAATGTAAAAGCTGAATGGA
>NC_025697.1:14888729-14891318 GCF_000633955.1 Camelina sativa | reverse complement strand
AACTTTTAACAAAAATCAGAAAATTTTCTTTTAAAATGATGTTTTATGTGTTTACCATAATTTTAAAGACAATACTATAGTTTTATATTTTATTTGATATTTTCTTTTTAACATAAACAAAAATATACATATATTTAGTACAATACTCCCTCTGTCTCACAAAGATTGATGTTTTGACATTTTCACACATATTAAGAAAAATTTTAGTTTTTATTTATAAATTAATTTATAATTATTTTTTGGTAGAGAGAGAAAATATAAACCAATAACAATTCAAAAAAATTTAAATATTTTCAATGATTACTTTTTGAAGTTTACAAAACATCAATCTTTGTGGGACAAAAAAATATCCCAAAACATCAATCTTTGTGAGACAGAGAGAGTATATTTTTATTTTATTGTTAATTTAATAAAATAATCCTAAAACTAGTCTTCGATTAATCCCCAATTAATCCCCGTTTAATCTCCGAGTTTCTCGCTAGGCGCTAGGCCCACCTCGATCGTCCGACTAGCGCCTAGCGATTTTTAAAACAGGGGTAGTGTGTCGTAATTGTCCATATTATAGAAATTAAAATAGTTTTCATTATTCAAAACGTCTACAATAGATAGAACCACAATAATTTCTGTAGATCATCTACCGCATTTGAAAAGACTATTTGGAAAAATGTTGCACTTGATCATATTCGTACTTTCTTTTTAGATCCAAGATATTTTACTATCTTTACACGATTACAATATTATGTTATTTTTTTTATAAAATTGGGTTGATTATTCCACTTTAGTCTTCAAAACGTCTACACTAGATAGATAGAACCACAAATAATTTTTGTAGAACCACTACAACATTTGAAAAGACCATCGTTTAGACAAGAATTGCACTTGATTATATTCGTGCTTTCTTTTTAAGTCCAATATGTGTTACTATATTTTGAGAGAAAGGAAAGGATCGATGCAAGAGGGAAGATTCGGGTAAGAGTGGTAGCCGTACACGTGAACTTAATGCACAAAAACGAACCATGCTCTTTTTATTTGTTTAACAAAACTTCTTGTAAATTTCCACGAAACGAGATTAAGAGGTCTCAAAACCGACTCTCTGACGTGTAACAGCTAAATATTATATGACTTACTTTTTAAATGTTAAAGAAAGACGATTTGATGCGTTTACATGTAAAATGGTCAACAAAAATGGGCCATTAATCTCGATTCCATTTGTTTGTTCGTTATTCATTTAACCAACTCACACCGGTAACGTGCGTCTCTCTCGTTCAATAATTGTTTCGTATAGACAACTTTATAGAATTCTTAATATCGCATGGAGAATATTGAGGATAACGTCGAATCATTGTGTTATTGTCCTATTGTGTTTAAAGTCCTATTGTGATAAGGTTTATGTCTAGCTATCTTAAGACTTAGAGTCTATCTTATAATGAGTCTGGTCTGTATAAATATTAACTCAAGGTTATTCAATAAAGCAAGTCAGTTTGATATCTAATTCTACATGGTATCAGAGCCAAGTTCTCATATATTTTTCTAAAATCCTTCTCTTAATCGATAATTTCGATTTCTTTTTTTTTCAAGTATGTTTCTTGCGTGACAAGAAACCATGTCTACCTTAGAAGATGTTTCTTCTGCAACAAAGAAGGCTGTTGGTCAACATCCGGAGTCGCCGGTGGTGTCTCCCTACCTCTTGTCTAGCTCCGACAATCCAGGTTCCATGATCTCGTCGGTGTTACTGAATGGTGAAAACTACAACGAATGGGCTACAAAGATTTCCAATGCTCTGCAAGCCAAACGCAAAACAGGGTTTATCAATGGAACAATCTCGAAACCTCCTATTGATGATCCGAATTTTGAGAATTGGCAGACTGTCAACTCCATGATTGTTGGTTGGATACGTACGTCGATCGAACCAAAGGTTAAGTCCACGGTTACATTCATATCTAATGCACGTGACTTGTGGTTAGATTTGAAGCAAGGATTCTCCGTGGGGAACAAGGTGCGAGTTCATCAAATCAAGGCTCAGATAGCGGCTTGTCGTCAAGCTGGATAGCCGGTCATTGATTACTATGGGAAGCTGTGTCACCTTTGGGAAGAACTTCAGACTTACAAACCTTTGACAGTTTGTAAGTGTGGACTGTGTACGTGTGGTGCTACTCTCGAACCTGCAAAAGAGAGAGACGAGTAAGAGATCCATCAGTTCATATTGGGTCTTGACGACTCACGGTTTGGCGGTCTTAGCACGACCCTCATTGCAATGGATCCATTGCCTTCCCTTGGTGAAATTTNGAATGATTATGGTAATAATGAAACTAGAACAGAGATCAAACTATAGTAATGCAGGTAATGAACTAATGCAAGGAAAGTAATGAACAAGAAACTAAATGAATGCAACAGAAATGCAACTAAAATGAAATAAGAAACGAGACAGGACATGCAAAAATCATAAACAAGAGTTCTGGGAATGAACTCGAGCAAGCACTCGATTGAGTGTAGATCGAGTGCAGGGTCAAGCTGGACAAAAACGTAAAACAGAGCAATGCAAACAAAACAGAGCAAGACAAAAGTAAATCAAACAACGATCAAACAACA
>NC_025697.1:14884269-14887466 GCF_000633955.1 Camelina sativa | reverse complement strand
TAATCTCTTAGCAAGCCTAATGATAATCTCTAGATCTAGCCTTATCTATGCACCTTAGACATTGGTGTGATGCTAAGAAGCTTGAGATCAAACCCTACCCTCTCAGTTATAGGATCATCATTAAGAACATCTAGCCTAGAAGAGATCTACAACAATCAAGCTTGACCAAATCAAATAACCACAACATCCATCCAGCCTAAACCATCCCTAAGAGCTAAGGAAACTACTCACAATCACACATGATGAACAGCAAAGTCATAAACCCAAAAAAACACGAAACTTGCATAATTAGAAAGATAAAACAGAGTTCTACAATATTGGAGAAGGAACCAAACTCGAATTCTTGATACTTTGAAAGTTATGAAACAAACAAGTATGAAGAATCTTGTGTTTTCTCCTTCAAAAGAGGTAAAAGATCTAAGAAAATAAAAGTGCAAAAAGCATAAATTCCCAAAAAGGGTAAAATACTAGGTTTGAGAATATCTAAAAAGCTGCCCTCTGGTGGCTGCAGGGTACAAGGTCCTTAAATAGGAAAAAGGAGGGGAAGCCCTAAAAATGCTAAAAGACAAAATAGCCAGGCGGCTCGGCCAACTCGACCCGGTGCTCGGTCGAGTGACCGGTCGAGTTGGGTTTTCTTGTGCTCCTTCCACTCGGTCGAGTCTCTCTCAGCACACGGTCGAGTGTCTGGTCGAGTGGGCAGTCGAGTGGGACTCCGGACCTTGGTTCTTCAGCCTTAACTCATTTGCTTTCTCCTCATGATTGCTTCACTTCTCCTCAGCATTGCTTCCATGCTCCTTAGGCTCCAAAATCACTTGTTTATGCAAGAAAAGATGCAAATGCAATGCAACTACACTCTAGTGCAAGAACAATCCTAAAACTATGCAATAATGGTCAAAAAGGATAGCAAAGGATGAAAAAGATGTGAATATATTAAGGGAAAACAGAGTAAAATATATGAACATCAACACCCCCAAACTTAGTCTTTGCTTGCCCTCAAGCAAATAAACAAGACATAAGAAGGTAGGTGAGGGTTGAAAGTGGGATCTCAGCTCCTAAATCTTGCAAATAAACTAGCTAGAATCAATGTCCAAGTTACTAGTACTATGATGCAAGTTGAATGAGCTGTACTTAAAGAGTTTAGACGAACCTATCACAACCTTTACTGATTTGAGCCTTAGATGTCGACATGCATTCAAATCAACCATTTCCTTTAACATTCATTTAATCAAGAACATGGATCAATCTTATGCAATGCTTTAAACTCATTTGGCTTGGAAATAAAGGTTTAGAGACAATGATGGTCTCTGTTTAGAGTGGAGCTTATCAATATCAATGTTCTCTCATAAAAAATGGATTGAGCTTTAGAAGAATGCTAAAGGTAAGAACACTTAGACACATACAAGAACAAAACCTTGTCTACCCAAAAGTAACCCAAGTGTTTGATCCTATCATTCTAAACCCAAATGATCCTAGTTCTACCCTTTATCTTCTTCTCTTCTCAAATACCCTTTTCTCTTTTGTTTTCAAGCCTTAGGAGAGGTTTCTTATTTGAATCAACTAGTGGAATGGGGCTTTTTTTCTTATTGCTATGGTTCCTTTTTCTTCTTATTTCTTAAGACATAAAAGCATTTTGCTATACTCCTCTTTTCTTTCTTTCTTTTCTTTGACTAGAACCATTTTTTCACAAATCTTATACTTTCCATTCTTTCACTATAACTTTACTTAAACACAGTCCCTCCTAAAGACTTTAACCTTTTCTTTCTTTCTTTCTCTTCTTTTTTTTTTCTCTTCTTTTCTTTTCACAACAGCCAAGTCCCAAATCCAACAATTAAAGCACCTAGTCCTATCTAGTTTGAAAATTGCAAACTAGAACTACACAAGACAATATTCTTGTCAGTTCAAACCTAACACTTTCTACCAAGCTCAATCCCAAAATAGGCCTTACACACTCAAGAATAAACATGGCTTGAAAGAAGGGTTGGTTAAGGGTATTGGAAACTGATTTTAATGATTCAATCAGCTACTTGGATCAACAAGAGTGGTAAAAAGGAGAAAGATGATCCAAATATGTATATGGTATCCATGAGTTTAAAGCAATGCACAAACTGATAATTACAAGTCAATATTAGGTTCATATAAATAGGAAATGGCATCAAATCACAACATGCTTCAATTTAGACCAAATGCAATGCAGGAATTCAAGGCTTGGTTCAATCTTATGCTTCTAACTACTCAACTAGCATCAAAGTACTATTAACTTGGGCATTGATCCTAGTTTAGTGAATTAAACAAGCTAACAAGGCAAAACTTATCATAGATCCCTAATGCAAGTAATTAACAGTCCTACATGAAACATGCTAAACAAGATGCTATTATGCAATGCAAACTACATGAACACTCTTTTTATAAAGATTTTTGCAAATTTTTTCAAATTTTTAGGGGTTTTCTATGTCTTAGATGCTATGCAAATACTAACATGATGATGCTAAAATTTTGAAATAAGAAAACAAAACACACCATCAAATGCTATCTCAAACCCTCCCCCAAACTTAAATCACACAGTCCTCTGTGTGAAAGAAATTTGTTAGAGGATTCAAGACTAAAAACAAAACACAACATCAAATGCTATGGTATTTACAAGGAAGGTAATAGTGGTACCTCATGGATTCTGGAAGAAGCTGTCCACATCCTCATTCATGCTCTCATAAGTGTAGTTGAGGTCTGGTTGGTGACTTTGAGGGGGAGATGGAGGCAACTCGACGATGGCAATCGATTGGCACTCGGTCGAGTGCATGGTCGGGGGGGGGGGTCGAGTTGGACTGCGAGTCCCAAAATGTTGACCTTGCTGCTGGTAGAACTGTTGCAGGAGTGCTGAATCCATGAAGTACGGAGGTGGGATGGGTGGGTAACTTGGATAGCAATGCATCTTGACTGTGGCTAGAAACTCACAACTTTCTTCTTTATACCCCTCCATGCAAATCCCCATAAACTTGGTTAGGCTGCACTTCTCAAAGAGATATTCTACATCTTCATCAATGCCTAGCTTTTCCATGGTTTCCTTGTGAGGATATCTAGTCCCCAAGAACTGCATCCTCAAGAAGGCTTCATAAAACTGCCTCTTAGTCAAACCACAAGATTCTGCTTCACCATCATCTTCTCCCTCTTCTTCTTCATCTTCTTCTTCACTCTCACTTTCA
>NC_025697.1:14837409-14882721 GCF_000633955.1 Camelina sativa | reverse complement strand
TTTAAGCAATGAGAGAGTGTGAGAGATACATGATCGAATCAAGCTCTATTTAAAGAAGCTAAGGGGACAAGGAGACAAGGGTGGAGCGTCCATACCATTCAAATTTGAAATGGGAATCTTTGACCTGCTTTTTGGTGCCACTCGACCCCACACTCGACTGCAAGTGGTCGAGCTCTTTGACTAAATTTTGAAATTTCAAAATTTTTCTTCTTTTTCTCCCTCCACTCGATCATTAAAGAGAAATGGGAATCGAGTGGGCCTTGGTTACTTGTCAGCTCGGTCGAGTTCCTCTCGTGGGCTGGTCGAGTGGGCTTGCGAGCCTACTTCCCCAAGTCCAAATTTCTCCATACCCATCTACACTTTCTTTGAAAAGCATGCCCAACACAAACATAAAAGAAAACAAATCAAAATTACAAGGAAAATAAAGCATATGTACAATGATACCTTAAGAACTTCCTCCCTAGTGAGCTTGTTTAGAGTAACTAAGCTTGACTTTTGATGCCTTTTCAGGCTTGATTTAGACATCAAGGAGGTGATGAAATCCTCCCTGGCACCTCTTGATCACTGAGAAGTTGATTCTTGATCACTTCACCCTTAACACAAAAACCATATTTCTTCTTAATTTTGAGCCTTGGTCTTGCCTTCCTCAAAGACCTCTTGTTTAGCTTGACTTGGACATCCTTCACCAATTCAGTCATCTTTTAAACTGAACCCTTGAGCTTTTCCATTGATTCCTCCTGTAAAGAGAGTTTAGCCCTTGGAGTTGCCACTTCACTTAAAACTTCATGACCTCCTTTGTCCTTGATAGTGAAAGGTTGATCATCAATGGTGGGTAAGTTGGTTGGGTTATAGATGTTAAACTTCATAGTTATCCCCTCAGCAATGTTCAAGGTCACAAGACCTTCCTTAACATCTATAACAGCTCCAACAGTGGCTAAGAATGGCCTCCCTAGAATGATAGGATCTTCAGGCTCCTTATCCATCTCTAGAACCACAAAATCTGTATGAATTCTTGCCTTTCCTATCTTGACTGGAATGTTTTCCAGCTTACCAACTACATCCTTGTTTGACCCATCAGCTAGGCATATGTGAAGGTTGGTGGACTTGAAGTCAGTGTGCCCAAGCTTTTGTGCTATAGAGTAGGGCATCACACTGATAGATGCTCCCAAGTCACATAAACACTGGTTGTAGTGAAGATAGCTAAGTGAGCAAGGCAGATAGAATGGACCTGGATCCTCAAGTTTAATTGGGATGATAACCCCTCCAAGGTCCTCAAGATCCTTCTCATCCTGAGCATGAGCCTTCTTCTTTGACAATTCAAGCAAAAAATCCTTATAGAGAGGATATGGATCATACTGTTCCAAGGCAGGTCCTCTCTGTTCTTCTTGGTAAGCAATGATAACCTCTTTTATGGCCATCACTTCCTTTTTCTCAATCACAACTTCTTCCTTCAAAGCTTTCACTTCCTCTTGTTGCAAAGCCATCATTTCTTTTTTCTCAATGATCTCCCTTAGTTCCTTAAGCTTCTGTGCCTTGAAACGCCCTGGGAATGGTAGTGGAGGCTTGTAAGGAGGAGGAATGAACTTAATGGGCTTATCAGCTTCAGAGACTTCAGCTCGATCAGCCACTTGATCACCCACTCGATCGTGTGTGTGTTCGAGTGGTGGGTCGAGTTCACTGCCGGATTTAGTTTGCTTTACAAATACTTCACTCTGGGCTTCAACAAATGATGAATCCTCCCCAGCTTGGACTTCACTGTCCTCAGTGACAGTTTCCTCATAAACTTTAATGGCTTTGGCTGTGAACTCCCTTGGATTTTGAACAGCTTTTCCAGGGAGTTGAGTGGGTTTTGGAGCTGAAATAGATGTTATATTGCTCTCCATATACTTCACTCTTGAGTTCAGACCTTCAAACTTCATATTGAGATCATTATACTGTGATGTTAACCTTTGATTCAACTCAGCAAATTGTTTAGCCTCCTCAAGCTTTCCATTGGCTTGCCCAACCAACAATTGTTGCATCATAGCTCTTAAGTCTTGTTCCTGGCCTTGGTTAGTTTGAAACCCTGGTGGGGGACACAATTGGGGCTGGAACACCTGTTGTTGCTGCTTGGGTATATAGTTTTGTTGCTGTTGAGGCTGTTGAGGCTGTTGAGGAGGGTAGAATTGATCTTGTGGGTTAGCCACATTGTTACTCCTATAAGAGAGATTGTTATTCTTGAATCCTCCTTGGTTGTAACCTTTGAATCCTCCCTGGTTTTGCATGTAGCACAACTCAGCAAACTCCCTATCTCCTTCTTGGACTGGAGCTTCTTCTTCACCAATGAAGTGAATGGTCTTTGATTGGCTTAGGAGAATCTTGTCAAGCTTCTCATTGACCATCTTTAAATCCTGCTTGTATTTGTCCTCTTGATCAGTGGAGGTGATCCTTATGGTTCTATCATAATCTTCATTATAATTACCATCTGATTGAGCAAGATTCTCTACCAACTCCCAGCCTTCTTCCACATTCTTGTTGAGAAAGTTTCCATTGGAGGCTGTATCAAGTAGCATTCTAATCTTGGGTAGAACTCCTCTGTACAAAGTGCTGAGCAAAGACTCATTGCTGAATCCATGGTGGGGACACTGAGTTTGGAATCCTTTAAATCTCTCCCATGCCTCACAAAAACTTTCATTATTTCTCTGTGCAAAACCTGAGATTTCATTCCTCAACCTAGCAGTCCTTGCATTGGAGAAGAACTTGGCCAGAAAATCTTTTTTGTAAGCATCCCATGTGGTTATTGCTCCAGTAGGAAGAGTCTTCTCCCAGAGATGAGCTTTGTCTCCAAGGGAAAATGGGAATAGCCTTAACTTGAAGCCATCTTCACTAACTCCATTGATTTTTGTGAGTCCACATATCCTGTCAAACTCATCAAGGTGATCTAGAGGATCCTCCATTGGCAATCCATGAAATTTGTTGGCTTATATCATAGAGATCAAGCCACTCTTGATCTCATAATTATTATTGGCCACAACAGGAGGCACAATACCAGCTCTTTGGTTGTGTGTGTTAGGTGCATCCCCAACACCAATGTGTCTAGGTCTTTGATCATGGTTATCTTGTTTCTCCATGATTACTTGATCCTCTTGTTCCTATACTACTCTTCTTCTCTGATGTCTCAAACCCCTTGGTGGCCTGTTGATGTTGTCAAGAAGTCCTTGGAGATTGTGATTACCCTTTGACCTTGTTTGCATCAACAACCAGATTGTCAACTTGGACAGGCACTCGGTCGAGCACAGGATCGAGTGGACGGTCGAGCTGACTGAAAGGAGACGTGCAAATATACTCGGGACGTGGCTCGATCACTCACTCGATCAGCACTCGGTCGGGTGTGAGCTCGAGTTGATGGTCGAGTGGTACCTGAAATGCAACACAGACAACCAGAGGAAAAATTCGAGATTAGTAATGAACAAGTGATTGATAGAACTTTATCTTAGTCTAATATTGACCCTAATTGTCACAAATAAACACTCAAATGGGCAACGACGCCAAATTGAAACGAGTTCCTTCCTTGTGTGTGTGTGAAATGAAATGTGAATGAATGATGTGATGATGATGATGAACAATGGTGAAGGCAGGGTGTTTCAATTCCCCTTATGCAATTGTAGTATAAGAGGAATCAATCCTTAATGAGTGAATGCAAGCAATCAAGGTGTGCAATACTTGTCTAAGTTAAGCCAATTATAGAGGGTGTTTGTCACTAACAACCTATTGGAGAATGTAAAATGCAGAATGTAAAAGCTGAATGGATAAGATACTAAATGTAATGGAACATAATGATTATGGCAATAATGATACTAGAACAGAGATCAAACTATAGTAATGAAGGTAATGAACTAATGCAAGGAAAGTAATGAACAAGAAACTAAATGAATGCAACAGAAATGCAACTAGAATGAAATAAGAAACGAGACAGGACATACACAAATCATAAACAAGAGTTCTGGGAATGAACTCGATCAAGCACTCGATCTAGTGTAGATCGAGTGCAGGGTCGAGCTGGACAAAAACGTAAAACAGAGCAATGCAAACAAAACAGAGCAAGACAAAAGTAAATCAAACAACGATCAAACAACAGGATTTAGACTAAGAAATCAATAGACAAGGAAGGTCTTAGGGATGGATTCATGGGCTGAACTTAGATTGTGGTTATCTAACTTGATCAACAAACCTCAATCAACATGAGCTAATCTCTAGACATTAATCTCTAAGAACATGTTAATCCACTCTCATGGCAAAAACAATCAAGCTCATATATTTCTAGACTTGTTCTCACAAAGTAAAGAATCTATACAAGCAAGCATTAAGCAATATGTCAAGAATCAAACAAGACTTCTAATCTCTTAGCAAGCCTAATGATAATCTCTAGATCTAGCCTTATCTATGCACCTTAGACATTGGTGTGATGCTAAGAAGCTTGAGATCAAACCCTACCCTCTCAGTTATAGGATCAGCATTAAGAACATCTAGCCTAGAAGAGATCTACAACAATCAAGCTTGACCAAATCAAATAACCACAACATCCATCCAGCCTAAACCATCCCTAAGAGCTAAGGAAACTACTCACAATCACACATGATGAACAGCAAAGTCATAAACCCAGAAAAACACGAAACTTGCATGATTAGAAAGATAAAACAGAGATCTACAATATTGGAGAAGGAATCAAACTCGAATTCTTGATACTTTGAAAGTTATGAAACAAACAAGTATGAAGAATCTTGTGTTTTCTCCTTCAAAAGAGGTACAAGATCTAAGAAAATAAAAGTGCAAAAAGCATAAATTCCCAAAAAGGGTAAAATACTAGGTTTGAGAATATCTAAAAAGCTGCCCTCTTGTGGCTGCAGGGTACAAGGTCCTTAAATAGGAAAAAGGAGGGGAAGCCCTAAAAATGCTAAAAGACAAAATAGTCAGGCGGCTCGGCCAACTCCACACGGTGCTCGGTCGAGTGACCGGTCGAGTTGGGTTTTCTTGTGCTCCTTCCACTCGGTCAAGTCTCTCTCAGCACACGGTCGAGTGTATGGTCGAGTGGGCAGTCGAATGGGACTCCGGACCTTGGTTCTTCAGCCTTAACTCATTTGCTTTCTCCTCATGATTCCTTCACTTCTCCTCAGCATTGCTTCCATGCTCCTTAGGCTCCAAAATCACCTGTTTATGCAAGAAAAGATGCAAATGCAATGCAACTACACTCTAGTGCAAGAACAATTCTAAAACTATGCAATAATGGTCAAAAAGGATAGCAAAGGATGAAAAAGATGTGAATATATTAAGGGAAAACAGGGTAAAATATATGAACATCAGAGGACGATAACATTCCGCAATTATCAAGTCGCGATCAGCCATCTGTTCTCATTGTGGGCGCTCAGGCCATGAAAAAAAGGAGTGCTGGCAAATTGTTGGTTTTCCGGAATGGTTCACTGAGCGTAACAGTGGTGGTCGTGGTTCTTCTGGCCGAGGTAGAGGAGTTTGTGGTGCTGGACGTGGGAGAGGCTATGCCACGACAGCTCATGCAACGAGCTCCACTCCCTCTAATCTTCCTGAATTCACTTAATAACAATTGCAAGCTCTCGCACAGATGATCAAAGGTCAATCAACCAATGGGTCTTCTGATAAGTTGTCCGGTAAGACAAAATTTGGCAATGTTTTTCTTGACACGGGAGCTTCCCATCACAGGACTGGGAATCTCTCTCTCTTATCTAATGTTGTGTCTATACCACCATGTTCGGTGGGGTTTGCGGATGGGAGCAAAACATTTGCTCTGACAATGGGAGTGTTTCCTCTTTCGAACAAAGTAGCGTTACTCGATGTTCTTTATGTTCCATCATTGACATGCACCTTGATATCTGTTTCTAAAATTGTGAAGTAAATGAAGTGTGTTGCCACCTTCACTGATACAATTTGTGTTTTACAGGACCGTTTCACGAGGACTTTGATTGGAAGCGGTGAAGAGCGTGATGGGGTTTATTATCTTACGGATGTAGCTACAGCAAAAATTCACTCAACAAGCGTCTCTTCTGATCAGGCCTTGTGGCATCAACGTTTGGGTCATCCTAGTTTTTCAGTCCTTTCGTCTTTACCGGTGTTTTCTAGTTCTTCAAATTTTGTTGGCTCTCGTTCGTGTGATGTGTGTTTTAGAGCCAAACAAACAAGAGATGTTTTTCCTCTTAGTTCTAATAAATCAACAGAATGTTTCTCCTTGATTCATTGTGATGTTTGGGGTCCGTATCGTGTTCCATCATCATATGGTGTAGTTTATTTTTTAACTATTGTAGATGATTATTCAAGAGCTGTATGGACCTATCTGTTACTTGCAAAATCGGAAGTACGTGTAGTGCTTACTAATTTCTTTGCATACACGGAGAAACAATTTGGTAAGACTGTTCGCATCGTTCGTAGTGATAATGGGACAGAATTTACGTGTCTTGCTTCATATTTTAGAGAACATGGAATTGTTCATCAAACTTCATGTGTTGCGACTCCTCAGCAGAATGGTCATGTCGAACGAAAGCATAGACACATCCTTAATGTTGCACGGGCACTCTTATTTCAAGCATCACTACCAGTTAAGTTTTAGGGAGAAGCTGTGCTTACTGCGGCTTATTTGATCAACCGCACTCCTTCGTCACTTCACAATGGTTTGTCTCCGTATGAGATAATTCATGGTTCGAAACCTGATTACAACCAGTTGAGGGTTTTTGGGTCGGCTCGTTACGTTCACCATGTCACACATGACAAAGATAAATTTGCAGAGAGAAGCCGTTTATGTATCTTTGTTGGTTATCCCTTTGCTCAGAAAGGATGGAAGGTGTTTGACATTGCTAAAAAGGAGTTTTTAGTGTCACGTGATGTAGTATTCCGGGAAGATGTTTTTCCTTTCGCAGCCTCGGACGTTACTCCTTTGCCAATTCTTCGTGTTCCTAAAAATACTGATGCAGATTGGTTGTTTTCTCTGCCTCTCTCAGACAGGGGGAGTCCTGTCTCTCCGCCTGCAAATCCCAGTTCGGATGTCTCTCCTTCAACGACGATTTCTGTTCCTACACCATCTGTTGCTGTTGAACCAGTTTCAGTTTCCAAACCGGTCTCTATTTCTATATTTGATTCTGTGGATAACCAAAATTCGATTGCTGAGTTGGGTTCTCACACACCACCACTTGCTATCTCCGCTGCAGATAACTGTACCCGTGATCTTGCCATTGTCTTCCCTTCATTGCCAACACATTCCACACCGCAAGAAGCAGACACTGTTGTTTCCCCTGTTTCAACTCCAGCTCGTGAAGCTCCATTTGTTGAAGTCACACCTCTGCGTCAAGGAAAACGACAGCTCAAACAATCAGTTCGACTAAAAGACTATGTTCTCTACAATGCTACAAGTGATTTAATAACCCCTCACGCTCCATCCGACTCCGCATCATTGTTCTCGTCGACTGTCCAAGGTAATTCTTTGTATCCTTTGACTGATTATATCTCTGATGCTTTGTTTTCAGAAAGCCATTGCGTTTATTTAGCAGCCATCACCGGTTCCGTTGAACCTAAAAATTTAAGAGAAGCAGTTCGCATTAAGGTATGGA
Organism: Camelina sativa; assembly: GCF_000633955.1. NCBI lineage: Eukaryota > Viridiplantae > Streptophyta > Magnoliopsida > Brassicales > Brassicaceae > Camelina > Camelina sativa. Next base: position 14,875,114 of record NC_025697.1, on the reverse strand, counting down.
ATGATGCTATGACTAAAGAGGTAGATGCCCGTGAGTTCAAGAAGACATGGGATGTTACTGATCTCCCGCCTGGTAAGGTGGCTATCGATAGTTAGTGGGTATACAAGTCTAAATATCACTCTCATGGTTCTTTAGAGAGATACAAAGCACGCCTTGTTGTTTGTGGAAATAAACAGGTTGAAGGAGAAGACTATCATGAGACTTTTGCACCGGTTGTTAAGATGACCACAATGCGCACTCTTCTCCGTCTTGTGGCAGCTAATAATTGGGAGGTTTTTCAAATGGATGTAAACAATGCATTCCTTCATGGTGATATTGAGGAAGAAGTTTATATGAAGCTACCACCGGGGTTTCGTCACTCTCATCCGGGCAAAGTCTGTCGTCTCCGGAAGTCGTTGTATGGTCTGAAGCAAGCTCCTAGATGTTGGTTCAAGAAGCTTTCTGATGCTTTGCTACGGTTTGGTTTTAAACAAGCCTATGATGACTATTCTCTCTTCTCATACTCTCGAGAGAACATTGACATCCGTGTGTTGATCTATGTTGATGATCTTCTAATTTGTGGCAATGATCGCTACATGCTCCAAAGGTTCAAGGATTACTTGGGGCGGTGCTTCTCTATGAAAGATTTAGGGAAACTGAAGTATTTTCTTGGTATTGAAGTATCTCAGGGTCCCGACGGTATTTTTTTGTCCCAACGCAAGTATGCGTTAGATATTGTCGCTGATAGTGGCAACCTTGGTTCTCGACCGGCTGACACACCTTTAGAACATAACCATCATTTGGCTGATGATGATGGTCCGTTGTTGACTAATCCGACTTCGTATCGTCGTTTGGTCGGACGTTTGTTGTATCTTCTCCACACTCGTCCTGAGCTTAGCTATTCCGTCCATGTGTTGTCTCAGTTTATGCAAGAACCGCGTGAAGCTCATTGGGACGCAGCTTTGCGTGTTGTGAAAGTCTTGAAAGGTTCGCCAGGGCAGGGTATTTTTCTCCGTGCAGACTCTGAATTGTCTCTCACGGGTATTGTGACTTTGATTGGTCTTCTTGTCCTATCACTCGACGCTCTCTTAGTGACTATGTGGTTCTTCTTGGTGGCTTGCCTATTGCCTGGAAAACCAAGAGACAAAAGACTGTTTCTCATTTTTCCGCTGAAGCCGAGTATCGCGATATGTCCGTAGCCCTTCGTGAGATCCAATGGCTTCGTAAGTTGTTGACAGAATTAGGTATTGAACAATCTGCGCCTGCTCGCTTGTTTTGTGATAACAAGGCTGCTCTCCACATCGCTGCTAATCCGGCTTTTCATGATTGCACCAAGCATATCGAAAATGATTGCCATGCTGTCCGTGATGCAATACAAGCTGGTATTCTTGTGACTAAACATGTGGCGTCGAGTGAGCAACTAGCTGACATTTTGACCAAAGCGCTAGGACGTCCTCAGTTTCTTTACATAATGTCCAAGTTGGGTGTTCAAGACCTTCACACTCTAACGTGAGGGGGAGTATTACGGAGAATATTGAAGATAACGTCGAATCATTGTGTTATTGTCCTATTGTGTTTAAAGTCCTATTGTGATAAGGTTTATGTCTCGCTATCTTAGGACTTAGAGTCTATCTTACGATGAGTCTGGTCTGTATAAATATTAACTCAAGGTCATTCAATAAAACAAGTCAGTTTGATATCTAATTCTACACAGACACATACATGTATGTTGTCTATTAAAAGTTTTGTCTTTTTCTTATTCTACCAATTTGGCATTTTATAGTTGTGACTTTTGATTTTAGAATCTTTGTACCACTCTTATCAATATTACCAAAGTTCTTTTAGAACTATATATATTTTTTATAGCTCAAGAACTCTTCTGGCCAACCAATGAGTACAAAAAATGAAAAATGAGTCTTATATATACTCCTTCCGTTTCATGATATATATTTTTTTCTATGTTTTAGAAAAGTATTTTTGTTTTATAATGTCGGATATTTTCAAGTTTTTATTCATATTTTAAATTAATTTCATGCAATTTTGTTTTTGATTAGTTAAACTCTTAAAAAGTAATTATTTTTTGATTTATTTGTTTTTATCTAAAATATTTTATAATTTAAAAGAAGGTAGATTATATTTATTCTAATCTACCGTAAAATGCCATTTTTATGCAAGATGATGAGTCTTCTTATCTACCAAATGATAACGTGTGCTCCTGATCCCATTTGTGTTATCGATTTGAGTCATTTGACTTATCCGATTCTATTATTGTGCCATTTCAAGCATTTCTTTATATATATTAAATCTACAATCATCCTCCTAAAATGAATAACAGTTTTGTTATGTATTAGTTAGATTATGTGCATTGCTTTTTTTTCAACGCCCTCCTTTTTTCTTTTTAACACTCCATATCATTATCTTTTTCTTCCACCTAAATAATTCAACATTTATTTGATTTTTATCATCTACAATGGTTTTGTTTAATAAAATTTAACATCTTATTTTATTTCTTTTTATATGTTCAAAAAAAATAAAACAAGTCTCTATCTATAGAGTATGAAAAATAATAAATTTTGATGTAAAACAAAACAAAATAAAAATTTGATGTCAAATAGTTAGGTTAAAATTAAAAGTATAAAGAACTTTAACAACCAATAATAATACATCATGTGTAGTAGTGGTCCCCATTTTTCTTTATATAATTCTTTCAACATGTTTTAATCCACACAGATTTTTGTTACGCTCTTATTGTATGAATTCAACAGTTGAATTCATAATTCAACACCTTCATTAGTGAGAATATAATATTTTAATTAGTGAACTACTGCTGAACAAAAAAAAAGAAAAAATATAGTGAACAATTACTAGAACTAGAAGAGTGCGAGTGCCTAAAAATTCTAAAAACATTGTACATGTAAGCTAGACTTAAAAATAAAATATAATTAAAACATTGTACATATATATGACTGTGAGAAAATTTAGAAGAAATTTACGACTACTAAATATTTAAAATAGTACTATTGGTAAAATTTTAATTTTTAAAGTTTTTTTCTTTTTAAAAAAAAATGATAAAGCATCTACCATTTCCACCGATCATCTCCTTATACAAGTGGTATAATGAATGAAAACAGGAACATTTGGACAACATTTATACTAGTTGACAGCGGTTACATAAGTAGTTTATCATAAAACCTACCAAAATATGTAGTATAAATTATAGATATGAAACCAATAAACGATATTATCATATAAGTTTTATTTTGTCAACTATTCTCATATATTAAATAAATGATAAATAACTAATTTGAAATATATTTTTAAAAAGTATGAAATATTTTCTGTATAATTGTTTTTACAACAAAAAAATATTATATATAAAAGTTTGATATAAATAATTCCAAAATGTCATAAAACCATACAATTTTTTTTTTTAATTATTGTTAAAATGTCAACAATTGCAATCTCAAACATAATCATAGCATTTTGTGGATGAAAACGGAAAAACCGATCAACAAGCGTGACCAAAAAAACCGATCTAACACCTAGGTAAAAAAATTTTAAATATTAATAAAAAGCAAATAATTGTGATAATTAAATTCTAAATAATAATTAACAATTTCAAGAAAATAGATTTCTCAAATAGTAGATTACTTTAGGATACATCCCTATCTAAACTTTTAAATTAAAAGAAAAAGTAATGAGTTAAAAAAAGTATATAAATTAGTGTAAAAAAAACAAAAATTCCTCAAAAACTCTGTGTTTTTTTTTCAGGTCGAATCACCCAGCTTTTTCAGTTATTAAAAACCCAAATCTTTCTTTGGTTCCCTTCCTCCGCTAAATTCAACCTTTCCACAATTTATCTCTCTCTCTCACACACACCTCAGCTTCTGGTGTTCGTCTCTATCTACCTCTCCCCCAAATCTCAATTTTGGACTCCTCTGGCTTTTTTTTTTTCGTTTTGTTTATAAAAACACTTCTCCTCTTCTTCAATCCTCACACCACCACACAAACCACTACTTCGATTTCTCCAGAACCCTCAGTCATGGAAGATCCCTCAGTCATGGAAGAAACTAAGGGTAATCAAACTAATTACGATTTTGTTTTCTCTCTGGATCGAGATCGGAGTTTTTTTTCTGTTTGTTCCCTTTGATTTTGCTCCAGATTCGTTGTTTTTGATTATACATGTTCGCGATTTTGGATTTTTAAATCTCGAATCAGACTCTTTCTCTCAGAGTTGATTCAATGTTCAATTTCCCAGATCGGTAATCTTTTGGATTTTCGAACATTTGATTTCATATTTTTCATCATTTGATTTCACATGCAGATTCAGAAAAATCTGTGTACTCGTTTGTCAATCACAGATGAAAAATCTGTGTACTCGTTGTCATCTACAATGTGATTATATCATCATCATCATCATCATCATCATCATCACACTTTAGATATGTTTTCACCGTTTGATTAAAGCGTAGAATTGCTTTCTGTTCGATTTTGACTTTTTAGATTTAGGCAACAATGGCTTCTAGTTTTGTGTTAGCTTAGCTGGAAGATTCTCTGTTAGTGGTGTTTTCTTGTTTCACAAGTAATGGTATATCTCTATTGTGTCCGCTAACTTGTGGTATGAGTTACCATGATCAGTTTATTTGCAATTGTGCGCAGAAGAAGCTCTGTTGATTTGGTTCTTTCTTTTTTTCTTTGATCTTTGATGTTTATGTGTTCGGAGGATCTAATTGCTTCTCTTATTTGGACTGTGTAGTTGAAGCAAAAGACGGAACCATCTCTGTGGCTTCTGCATTTTCCGGTCACCAACAAGGTAATGGACCTTAATTATTGTAGTGCATTACTTCTTGTGAGGATTTATGAAAATTTGATACTTCTTATCATGGTAGATGCATCGTCATTTTGCAGATTAAGCTTATCCCGCTTCTAGAGCCACTAGTTTCAATCACATATAAACTATCTTTCAAAGATCCTTTTTCTTTTGGGAACCTTTATGGCTTTTTGTAATATTCGCTTGCTGTTTTTATTTCTGTTGCCACCGTTTTGTTTGTTAGTTGAAAACTGTGTGTGCTTGCAGAAGTTGTGTCGTTGTTTATGTTTATACTTTGTCTTTGGTCATCAGCTGTGCACGATAGCGACCACAAATTCCTAACGCAAGCTGTTGAAGAAGCTTACAAGGGAGTTGACTGTGGTGACGGTGGCCCATTTGGTGCTGTGATTGTGCATAAGAACGAGGTTGTAGCTAGCTGCCACAATATGGTTTTGAAATACACAGATCCAACTGCACATGCTGAAGTCACAGCCATTAGAGAGGTAGAATAAAGAGTATATGATTGATCAAATTTGTTGCAGTCACTTTGCTCTGGAATCTTGACACTGCACATGCTGCAAAAAAACTGGTTTTGGAATAATGATTTGAAAAACTGTTGTGAACATGCAGGCATGCAAGAAACTTAACAAAATCGAGCTATCAGAATGCGAGATCTACGCATCTTGTGAGCCGTGTCCCATGTGCTTTGGAGCCATCCATCTCTCGAGAGTCAAGGTAAGATAAAATGTAGAAACTTGTCTACACACACAAACCCATCTTTTTGAGTTCTCTTCAGTATCATGAGGAGTACTCATCTCTCTACTTGTGAACAGAGATTGGTTTATGGAGCCAAAGCCGAAGCAGCTATAGCCATTGGGTTTGATGACTTCATAGCTGATGCTCTAAGAGGTACCGGGGTATACCAGAAATCCAGCCTGGAGATCAAGAAAGCGGACGGGAATGGCGCCGCTATTGCAGAACAAGTATTCCAGAACACCAAGGAGAAGTTCCGTTTATACTAAAAGCTCTTCTCCATCATCACATTCTCCTGTCTTCTTCTCCTTCATGATGGCAATTAGAAGAAGTAAAGGAAGAAGATACGCACTTGCTTTTAACTAAATAAAATTTCGGTTTCAAATTGTTCATTTTATAACCAGAAGGAAAACAAAAACAAAAAGGAAAAAAACTCAATTTCGGTTCTTGTTGACATGCTTTGTATTACTTTTCCCTCCATTTGAATTGAACTGGTAAATACTTTCTTCTCTGTCGATATCTTCATTTTTAATTTCTGCCAAAAACCAAGTATTACACTAATAGATCGAATATAATCGAATTTTTTAACTGCTATACTTTCGTGGAACAAAAAATGACAAACGAGCCATTAGGAATTGTAGTGGGTTTGTTAAAGGTGGTTCTATTTTGCTGGGTTATAAAGTTTAGAATATTTGGAATTGTGTGGTAGTTACTCAACTTCAAATGGGGAATCGTTTATTATTGGTTGGCTGTATGCATTTCGGTAAGTCTTTGTCAAAGGATCTTCATAAATGAAGAAATCTTGTTAGTTCGGTGCAATTGGTTTCGACTCCTAGTTTTTTATCTTTTTCTCTTTAGTAAGGCTTTTGCTTCTTTCTTTTGAATTCAATTTTCCAGATACATGTATCCCTCTATAGTTTATCAAAAAGTTTTAAATGACCGTTTTTTTGGTTACTAATCAGAAGAATGTTCAAATGGAAGATAAATAGATGGTTTTGAATAGACAATTGAAAGAAATGGTCAGAAGCTAAATCATAGAAGTTTCAAATCGAGTGAAAATATGTGAATCTACCAATTCTCCCTATTAACTTTTCTTTTAACTGTTTTAAAAATTTCTTCAAAAGTATTGTTTTATGGCTGCCTGTAGCAATCCCTCTATAGTTTCAGCCTCTATCCTTTTTTTTTGGACAAAGACTTGATTTCATTCATTATAAAGCCAAGTACAGAGAAAACGCTTCAAAGATCCAAAGTTTTAAAATAAGGGCATTCCCCAATGCCAAACAAAGATAGAAAAAGATCGACATAGAGACCTAGAGAGCTTTGGGACAAAGACTAAGAAGCGGTTTGACACAAGTGAGATCAAAGATTTTCGAACAGTCTTCCATGAGTAGCTCAATGGTAGACAATTTGGTCACTGTCACAAGACAGAATGACGTTGATAATGAGGTTATGGCCATGAGTCTCGCCGGCACGAGAGGATCTACTTGATGTAGAGTATAAGCCATACTATGAGAGATTATGGTTTTATAATCGGGTGGAGCAAGTATTGAAACACTAACTAAAGAAACTGAACCTTCCTTAGGGCGAACTAAGGCTGCTAGGATCCAGATTGTAGAAGTGATGGCAACAAGGTGGTGGCTGAAGTAGTTAGCTAGAACTGTCGAGGGGTGATTGTTGGTAGAGAAACCTCTAAGACCATAAAAACAGCCTCAACAATTTGAGTTCAGATCTAAAATGCCATGAGACTTCAAATACTTGGGAGCGGTGAAGTTTATAATTAAAGCTAATAACATGATTCGCAAAAAATAAGTGTAAAACCGTAACATAACAGGTGGATCATCTCTGCCATGAATATGGTGATCAAGAATTCCACACAAAGTTAGTAGTTGGCAAGAGATGGAAAAAGAATAAACAGACCTGAGCTTCATACAAGAGGATGCTTGTTGGGTATTGGTACTTAACGATGTCGGGGATAAGCAAATGAAGGCGCTTTGAAGACAAGAATCCCAACATTGACATAACGGATTTGCGAACAGAATACCTTTCGTCTTCAAACTTTTAAAATCAGGATTGAAAAGCCAAGATGGTTCCAAAAGAGATCTTAAGCAGCCATAGTGAAACTGGCAAATTACGGTACCTTTGACGTCTTCGATCAGGTTGCACCGATAGTATACGAAAGATCAAACTAAGGGTTGCCAAAAAAGAATTCAGAGCAGACCTGGGCTTTAGCAAGAGAGAGATTGGACCACTATTCTTATTGGGCATTTGACATCCTAATGGGCCGAACTTATAGAAGCCCACCAGATGGAAACCTAGTTTCCTTTTGCCTGGTAGACGTGAGAGTCGGGAACGGCGGCACTTGTACGAAGTTGGATAGTGATTTGTCAATGAAGCGCCGATCTCCGGTGAAGTTTGTGTCAGCGATTTGGGGCTGATACCGAATGGTGAAGTAGAGGAGGAGAACCAGAGGAACTTGGTCGTTCCATTAAGTGAAGTCGTTATACCAAGGAGAAACTCGCTATAAGCCGTAGCTTTGAGCGTTTCGACGCAGATTAACGAGATCTCGGATTTGTGATGTGGTGGTTCTTTCAGGAAGGTCTTCTGCAATGGTGGGGCGAGTGGAGGGTGATAGATGTGAACCGCCGAACACCATCTTCTCCCTATGCATTTAAATAACGATCTCACCAGAAGTATAGGATTTGGTAGGTTTGATAAGGTAGCAAAAGGGGAAAAAGAACAAAAACAAAGGGGAAAAGCTGTAATAAAGGGACATAGAGCTAAAGAAGATAAGGATGCGATGACATTCCGGTGCCGGTGAGCGTGGTTAGACTGGTTGCCTCGATATTAGTGTCTGGGAGAGTTCTATGAAATAAATGTAAAAATAGTACTTCCCAGTTTCAGCCTCTATCCAAACAATAAAATTCTTCATAACTAACCAAATTCAATTAATTGCATTTTTAAATCGTAAAATCGGGTTTATTACTTTGCGATTAGAGTAATTTTTTTAAAATTAATTTTGGTTTTGAAGAATTTGAAACCTCTGTGCCAAAAACATAGTTTGAATTCCGGTTCAAAAGTGGATCCATGATAATTTTTCAAACTTGAGTTTACTCTAAGTGCAAAAAAATAAATACGATTTTATGATTTTATAATGCGATTAATTGAATTTGGTTAATTGGAAAGAATTTTATAGTTTGGGTGGAATTACAAAGTTTATAACTTATATATGGTAAATTGGAGAGAGAGTGAAAGTTCAGAGTGATTCTAGTTGAACGTCTATACTACAGAGAGATTGTTACAAAGTTTATAACCCATTGTTTTACTAAAAAAATTTGAATTTTTATTTTATTTTATAACAGTTTTTATTTATTATAACTACTACCTATGTTTTTAATACTTGACTAGATTATGACTTGTTGTATACGGCAGGGCAAATTTATATTTTATTTTTTGTTAATATATTATTTTAATATTAATCTTGCTAATGTACTATTTTGTTAATTCTAGTGATTAAGTATATAACATGCGTTATACCGCACAACAATTTTTGTTTAATATAATATTAATTAAATAAGTTTGATTCAGTATATTTATATTTGTATTATTAAAATAGTAAAAGGAGGATTTAACCCATATTGAAGTATCATATTAACAATATTTTATTTTTTAGTAATATCAATTCAACCATGTCATGACATATAACTCGTCCTGCAATATAATACGTTTGTGTTATTTTGAAAATTTAAGATGTTTAAATATTTATAATTTTAAATTTTTTATTAAGTTTAGATATATCAATTATAATATTTTAAACTTCTTAAAAGTTCAAAATTTACTATATACGTTAAATTTATTATATATGTATATTGAACACACACTTTTTATATTAATTGAGTTATATATGTTCGTTTTAAAAAATTCAAATCATAATATATGCAGAAAATATACATTTTAATTAACTTTAAGTATTATATGATGATTTACAACAATGAAAAATGAATTCAAATGAAGATAATAGGAAATTAAAAATTTAAAATATGGAACAAATATCTATATTAATTGTAGGACATTATATCTATGGATATTAAAATATTAGAATTGTGTTTGGTTATAAGGATAGTAGAGAAAGTTAACTAAAGTTGTTTACATATGGATTTAAATATTTAGTAGCATTCAATGCTAATAGTTTTCAAAACAGATTTAATTCCTCAAAAGACTCTCCATAATACTAGTATAGATGTTTAACGTTTTACAGTGATTCAGAAATTATTTATGTTATGTTTATTAGTAAACAAAAATTATAATTATTATTTATCTAAACACGATATAACTAATAATAAATCATCAGAACTAAATAAACAAACTAATTAATTTTGGGACAATACTTGGGGTCATCCATAGGGGTGAACCTTTTTATTCACCCCATATAAAATAATGAAACAAAATGTGTATACATAATTGTAAAATAAAAAAACACAAACCGCTATTTTTTAAACTCAAACCGATATAGAATTTCGTTCTAATTATAAAACCTAACCGACATATAATTTTATTCTAAATGTAAAATCTAAATCATAATCACCTCATTTGTAAACCCAAACCGGCATATATTTTTGTTATAATTGTAAAATCTAAACCCTAACCACCTCATTTGTAAACCCAAACCGACATATAATTCGTCTTAATTGTAAAATCTAAGTTCTAATCACCTAAACCCAAACCGACATATAACTTCGTTCTAATTGTAAAATCTAAACCCTAATTCTCATTTATAAACTCAAACCGATATATAATCTCGTTTAATTGTAAATCTAAACCAAACCAATATTTAACTTTCCTTAATTAAAAGTATACATGTTGTAAACTAGAGAAACTCGAAGGAGGTTTTCTCTTCTTGTCTTATTGATTAAATCGTTTTAGAGGTTACATATATATATAGTAAAGCAAAGGCTTAAACATAAACCGGCTATGAATAGGAAATAGGCCATGGGCCTTCGGCCATGGGCCTTACACACTAGGACATGTATGGGCTGTATATGGGCCGGTTATGGAAGTCCACTCCAAGTGTTTTACAATACTCCCCCTTGGATGACATAACCGTGTTGATGCTAAGGGATTAACACAATACGCTTGGGGGTGCTACCTCATTAAAACCTTACCAGGAAAACCCAGTGGGACAAAACCATGGTGAAGGAAAAAGAGTACATCACGCATTGCTCCCCCTGTTCTAAGCATCACTGTAAGTCCTTAAGTCTCCACATTCCAATCTGGTGCGCGAGCTTCTTGAAAGTTGATGTCGGTAATGACTTGGTGAAGAGATTGGCTGAGTTTTCGCGTGACGGAACTTGTACCACTTGAACTTCTCCGGCCTTTTGTAGTGCATGTGTGAAGAAGAACTTTGGCAATATGTGCTTCGTCCGATCTCCCTTAATGTATCCTTTCTTGAGCTGTGCAATGCAGGCCGTATTTTCCTCATATATAATAGTCGCTTCCTTGTCATCGGCCATCCCACAATCTGATCGGATGTGTTGAGTCATCAACCTCAACCACACACACTCTCGGCTGGCTTCATGCATAGCTAGGATTTCGGCATGATTAGATGATGTGGCCGCAATGGTTTGTTTCATCGAACGCCATGAAATTGTTGTACCACCGTGCGTAAACACGTAGTCGGTTTGAGACCTTGCATTATGTGGATCCGATAAATAACCTGCATCAGCAAAACCAACTAAACCTTCTTTGATATAGTTAGTATAATATAAACCCAAATCTAACGTTTCTTGTAGGTAACATAATATATGTTTAATACCGTCCTAGTGCCTTTGGGTTGGACAAGAGCTAAATCTAGCTAGGAGGTTCACGGCAAAACATATGTCTAGTCTAGTGTGGCTAGCCAAGAACATTAACGCTCCTATAGCACTGAGCGTTAATGTTCTTCTTTGGACCGAATGGATCTTTATCCAAGGCTCCTCACAACCATTGGGCTAGTCAATGGATGGACTTGGTCCATATTAAACCTCTTGAGTACATTTTCAGTATATGCCATTTGATGCACAAGGATTCCATCATTTATGTACTCAAGCTGCAATCCCAAACAGAATTTAGTCTTGCCTAGGTCTTTTATTTCAAACTCTTTCTTGAGGTATTTAACTGTTTGGGCGATTTCCCCAGAGGTTCCTAGGATATTCAAATCATCCACATATACTGCTATGATTACATACCCTTTGTTTGCAAAATTCTTTATAAAAATACATGGACTAATGGGATCATTCTTATAGCCTTCTTTGGCTAGGTGCTCGCTTAGCCTATTGTACCACATACGCCCACTTTGTTTCAGTCCATAAAGGGATTTGTTTAGCCTTATTCAATATTGTTCTCAAGAACTGCTCTTATCTTTGAGCTCTATACCCTCTGGTAATCTCATATATATCTCATTATCCAGTGGACCATATAGATATGCGGTTACAACATCCATTAACCGCAAATCCAGTTTTCTCTTATAGCCAGACTTAGTAAATAACTAAAAGTCGTTGCATCCATCACAGGGGATTATGTCTCCTCATAATCTATTACGGGTCTTTGAGAGAATCCTTGTGCTACAAGCCGTGCCTTATATCTCACGATTTCATTATTCTCATTTCTCTTCCTTACAAAGACCCACTTATGTCTTACTGGCTTTATATTGAATGGTGTCCTTAAGATCGGACCAAACACATCCCTTTTCTTTAATGAACTTAATTCCACGTCGATAGCTTCTTTCCATTGTAACCATTCTGGTCTTTGAGTGCACTCTAATATGGACATGGGTTCATGATCCTCACTTATTTCAAGTGTTACCTTGTATGCAAATATTTCATCAATGTCGACATCTTTACGGTTCCATTGTATTCCAGACATGATATAATTGATTGAGATCTCATTATTATCACTACCTTCAGGACCTTGAGGTTCAGCGTCCCAAACCTCATTCGGTGCCTTAGGATTTGCCGCGGCCATTTCTATAATTTCTTTAACCTCGGTTTGATTTGCACCTTTCTTAGATTTCTGAGGGTTCTTATCTTTGGAACCTAATGGTCTACCTCGTTTCAAACGGGCCTTAGACTCTGTAGCAACTTGATTATTGTGTTCCTTATGAACATCAATACGTACTAGTGCATTACAAGCTGGTGTACGATTTCGTTACTCTCTTTGGGTCAGCAAAGGAATCTGGCAATGGAATAGCTAGCTTTTGCAAATGTATAATCTTTTGGACCTCTGCCTTACATGCTAGAGTCCGAGGATCTTGACAATTCAAGAATGTTTGATTCCATGATAATTCTTTGACCAGCTTGTTATTCTTTCCACCCAACATAGGAAATTTGGATTCAACAAACTGACAATCCGCGTATCTGGCCTTAAATAAATCACCCGTAGTTGGCTCAAGATACTTAATAATGGTGGGAGAATCATATCCACCATATATTCCCATCCTCCTTTGAGGTCCCATATTAGTTCTCTGTGGTGGAGCAATTGGTACATAAACGACACACCCGAATGTTTTTAGATGGGATATGTCTGGCTCATGACCCGTTAATAATTGGGATGACGAATATTTATGTTCACTAGATGGCCTGATGCGTATTAACTCAGCTGCATGTAATATTGCATGTCCCCAAGCCGACACAGGAAGCTTCGACCTCATAAGTAATGGCCGAGCAATCAATTGAATATGTTTAATGAAGGATTCAGCTAATCCATTTTGTGTATGGACATGTGACACAGGATGTTCCACACTCACCACCATGAACATACAATATTCATTAAACGCTTGGGATGTAAATTCACCAGCATTGTCTAGACGTATAGTCTTAAGTGGAAAATCTGGAAAGTGGGCTCGCAGTCGTATAATCTGGGCCATCAATCTACCAAACACAAGGTTTCTAGTTGACAATAAGCAAACATGCGACCATCTGGTCGATGCATCAATTAGGACCATAAAATATCTAAACGTCCCACAAGGTGGGTGTATTGGTCAACAAATATCTCCTTGTATTCTTTCCAGAAAGTTTAAAGTCTCTTTAACTACTTTCACTGGTGATGGCCTTATAATAAGTTTCCCTTGTGCACATGCTGCACACGTGAGATGTTTAGGGATAACTTTTCTCTCTTTAAGAGTGTGCCCATTTGAATTCATTATTAGCTTACACATCATGTTAGAACCTGGATGGCCAAGCCAGTCATGCCATAAAGTGAATTGTTCATTGAACATCTTGTTCATTGCCAAATTAGCTTCTATCATATTAATCTTAGCGTGGTAGAGACCAGTGGCTAGTGCGGGTATAGTCTCTAGGACCTTCTTATGTCCTTGGGGTGATTTCAGTAATATATATGAATTCTTTGTTTCTTTCACCCTTTGTTTCAACATGGAAACCATTCAAACGAATGTCCTTAAAACTCAATAAGCTTCTCTTAGAGCTGGGTGAATATAGGGCATCACTTATTTCAAGATGTGTGCCATTAGGTAATAATATATGAGCTTGACCGTAGCCCTCAATTAAGCTTGCTATACCCACAATTGTACTAATATTGACATTTTTCATTATGAGATTAACAAAATATCTCTTATACTTCAAAATCGTGTGGCTTGATCCACTATCAACCACAAGTATATTCTTGTCCTCAGCCATTTCTAATATAGACAAGAATTTATGTTTTAAACTTTTAAAGTAATAAAACACTCAATTATATATATTGAAGGAAGTAAAATAATTTAATTTAAACCAAAAATAATTATCCAAAATAATAAGTCAATCGAATGCAAATCATAAAACATAAAATTAAATCAAGACCACATTTGAGTTTTAATTATCCTCTATTAAACAATCAGAGGTTTCATAATTCAATAGGCCATCCTTCTCATGGTCGAAGTCACTTTCACCATCGAGATGAACCAGATTAGTTTCTGAATCCTTTTTCAAACTCTCTTGATAGAGATCAACAAGGTGCTTAGGAGTTCTGAATGTCTTTACCCAATGGTTCTCCATACCACATCTATGGCATGTGGACTTGGTCTTATGTTGCGGTTTGAATATTCCGCGGCCTCTACCCCAACCACGTCCGAAGCCGAATCGGTTTCCACGGCCTTGACCACCAAAATTGTGTCCTTGGTAACTCCCACGACCAGGACCACCACGTCCACCTCTCCCACGGCCACGGCCATACTTGTCCCTATGGACATAGTTAGACTCTTTAGTCTCTTTTGGATCTTTAGGCTCTTTAAGATTTTTCTTTGCCATGTCAACCTTGTGGGCTTCCGGTAATGGAGCTGTACCCGAAGGTCTCAAAGCACTATTCATCATCAATAGCTCATTGTTCTGCTCAGCTAGCAACAAACAAGAGATGAGGCTTGCAAAAGTCTTAAACCCCTTTTCACGATACTGTTGTTGAAGCAGTATGTTATTAGCGTGAAAGGTAGAGAATGTCTTCTCTAGCAAGTCCTCCTCAGTCACCTCAGTACCACATAACTTCAAAATTGAGACTATCTTAAATAGCTCTGAGTTATACTCATCCACGGATTTTAAATCCTGTATCCTTAGGTTTTTCCAATCGAATTGAGCCTTTGGTAGGAACACCGTCTTTTGGTGTCCATATTTGTTTTTCAACGCTGTCCAAAGGTCAAGAGGATCTTGAATAGTGAGGTACTGGTTTTTGAGACTCTCAACAAGATGATGGCGTATATGCATAATTTCCTTGTACTTGTTCTTTTCAGAACAATCATTATCATCCTCAATGCACTCGCAAAGATCTTTTGATTTTAGGTTGATCTTAGTGTCCAACGCCCATTGCAAGTAATTATCTCCAGAAACATTAAGGGCAGCATAGGAGAGATTGTTGAGCTTTGCCATCTACACAAAACATGCAACCGATCATTAGCATTCGGTATTTAAGACCAAACCATGCAACAAATTTAGGCCATGCGGTATTTGAGACCGAACTATGTCAATCCCTTAGGGACATGCAGTATTTGAGACCGAACCATGCCAATCACTTAGGGACATGCGGTATTTGAGACTGAACCATGTCATGCTTTTATACTCAAATTTTCGTGGTTTAGTATGCATGAAACAACAATCCTAGACAACAATTATAATATAGCATGCAATGTTTTCCTTTTACTAAAATTTCCTTTTTCTTAAATTTTCCTTTTTCTAGATTAGGATTAGGACAAAGTTTTAGGAAATATTCTCTAGGATTTTAGGATAATGTCTAGAATTAATTTAGGGGTTATCCTAATTTTGTGTTTTGATTTTTCATGCAAAACATAGAATAATTCTGATTTTAATTTGTATTTTAGGGTTTTGAATTTTAAGCAAACAAACACCAAAAATCGGATTCTAACAACCTAGAACAATCGGTTTAATATTCTCTCTATGAATTTCGAATTTAGGTTTTAGTTCTAAGGTTTTCATACAATTGAATTCAAGCAATCAATCAACAACAGCCATAACAATCGGATTTAATTATTGCATAATCGGTTTAATTTGCAAACAATCTAAGCAGCCCTAAACCTCATAACAACCTATTTTAAAGTTTTAAAGTTTTAGGGTTTTAGGGTCTAAAGCTTAGGTTTTTGTTTATTGATTGTTTACTTGTAGATTTTAAGGTTCTTATAGGGTTTAAGTTCAGATTCGATACATGTGTCCTTAAGAGGGTTTGATTATTGTTTACCTTCCACCGATTTGGGGTTGAACGGAATTGAGCCGGGAGCTAAAGACTTCGGTTTTACTTTTAGCTTGATCACGAAACTCGGCCTAGGTAAGAGGAAGAACCGATCACGAACACAGGTGGCTCACGAACACGAACAGATCTCCGAACAGGAACTCACCCCGGACAAGAACTGACCACGAACACAGACGGATCACGGACAGGAACCGATCGCCGAGCTTGGACGAACAAGGGTTTTGTGTGGCAGCGTTTTTAGGGTTTTTCTCAGTTGGACTCTTAGAACAAGTCGTGCTGATAACGTGTTGTAAACTAGAGAAACTCGAAGGAGGTTCTCTCTTCGTGTCTTATTGATTAAATTGTTATAGAGGTTACATATATATATAGTAAAGCAAAGTCTTAAACATAAACCGACTATGAATAGGAAATAGGCCATGGGCCTTACACACTAGTACATGTATGGGCTGTGTATGGGCTGGTTATGGAAGTCCACTCCAAGTGTTTTACAATAATACATAATTTGTTTCCTTAATTTGTTTTGTTTTTTTAATTTAATTTTGATTTATTTTTAAATAAAATATTAGATACAAGATTCTGATTAGCTGAGAGATGAGTGTGTGAACAAAAAGATTCACCCTAGAAATGAACTTAAATATTTTTCTTAATTTTGCATTGAAAATTTAAAATATCATCTATTTTTTTTTAACAACTATTATAAACATCATCCAATTTTTAAAAGTATTAAGTATTATTTAACTATTGGTTTTATTCCAACAGTCTTTTCTTCACCGCTATATTTACCAACATTATTTATCTCAACTCAATTGATCGTAACTGCTAAACACCCTTTTAAACGCAAGAAGCAATGTCCATCATCAGTTCTAACAACCCGTCGTCACTTTTTCGTCAACGGTCATACACAAAAATCACGTTTAAGAAAACGCTTTTTCTGTTCCGAAACGGTTGCGGTTAAGACCATTGACTTTTTTTGAAAAACATGATCACGCTTCAACAAAACCGCAACAACCACCCAAGCACGGGTTAGGAGAACAAACACTGGACCACTTGCCTGCAACTACAACACCCTTAGTCATAATAATTACAGCTCATAAAATCCCGAAACTACCCCTCCTCAGGTCCAAGATTCTCAATACCCTACCACCACCACCACCACCCAAAACAAACACACAACATGCCCAAGCCGTATCAATCCTCGTGAACCCAATTCCCCCTGTCTCTCTGGATCTGATTCGATCGATTACAAATTTTTCCTCTCTCCCTCTGCGTTTTTTTTGATGGCGTCGGATCAACGCGACACTGTTTTCTCCGTTGAATCGCCGGATCTAGAAAACGGCGGCGGCGGTAGCGGTGGAGGAGGTGTAGGAGGTGAAACTGAATCAGACGAAGATGTTGTTATGCCCGAACCAAACGAGGCCGAAGAAGACGATCCTGAATACGAAGATCTGAATTCTCCCTCTATGGTCTCCGCAATCTCAACAGCTCCGGCCGCGGCGAAATCCTCCTCCTCTACAGGTACCGTAACCGTCGCTCTTCCCGCCGGATCCGCCGTACCAGTAGCTTCAATTCCATCGGATTCTGATCAGAAATGGCACCGTATGACCGAGATCGTTCACCAGAGACCACCGATCGACGATTCAAGACGCCTTTTTCAGAGGTTATGGACCGACGAAGACGAGATCGAGCTCCTCCGTGGCTTTCTCGATTACATAACGAGCCACCGTGGCTACAGCTCACACCCGCCTGATACGGCGCCGTTTTACGAGCAGATCAAATCTAAGCTTCAGTTGGAGTTTAATAAGAATCAGCTCGTGGAGAAGCTGAGGAGGTTGAAGAAGAAGTATAGGAATGTGATGAGTAAGATTAGTTCTGGTAAAGAGGTATTCTTTAAAAGCCCTCATGATCAAGCTACTTTTGATATCTCTAGGAAGATTTGGAATCAAACTGGGAAGATCATAGGGTTTGAAGATAACAGTGTTATGGATTTCGAGGAAACCAATCATGTAAATAACACCAATGGTAGCTCGAGTTTCAATATCTCTATGTGTAACGCTAATGCGGATGTTGTCGATTTGGAGAACGGGTTGGAGAAGAAAGTGACAATGAGTAGGAAACGATCACGGTCTAGGATTGGGAAGATGGATGAAGATAAACCGGTTTTAGCTCCCTGTGACGGCCCGCCTAACGCTGTTAATCTTAACGAGAATGTGGCTGCGGTTGGTGAGTTTAGCGACGGGAGGAATCTAGGTGGGTTGATTGAAGAGACGGTGAAGAATTGTGTGTCGCCTATGATTAAAGAGATGATGAATGGTACGACGGGGATGATGATGGCTGCAATGGGTGGGTTTCCTGGTGGTGGTGCTCATGGTCTAGGTGTGTTGAGTCCGATACTAATGAATGTAGGGTTTGGAGGTAAAGGAGCTGGTGACGAACGGTGGAGGAGACAACAGATTCTGGAGTTGGAAGTGTATTTGAGGAGATTGGAATTGGTTCAAGAGCAGATTAGAGCCACGGTGAATGAGTTAAAGACATTGCCCAATGGAGGATGATGATGAATAAAGAAAGACTTTTAATTAATTATGAGAGCAAGATGAAGAAGGAAGAAGATGAATGTTGGTCTTGTGGTATGATGGTGAGGTATAGTATTAGCAAGTTTTATAAACTAATAATCTGAGTACTGAAAATTTTCTGATGGTGATGAAATCTTTCTAGGTTTTTCTTTTCTTTAGTATTTTTCTTGATTGAATCTTTTTATTTTTGTCGATTAGGGGTGAATGAATGCTAGGTGGGGTTGTGCATAACCTTTGTATTATTAGTCTATTAGATTATAGTTTTTGGTAGAGTTCAATAAACAAAACAAGGCTCTCGAGGTATTTTATATAAAGAACAAGCAAATATATGTCGTGATGCATATAATATTGATATTATATCTAATGAACATTAACATGTCTTTTTTGGAATTTGATCTATGTATTCCGAAGACATGGCAAGTAAAACAGTGATGAATACGCATAAGCGTGGAAGAATCTAGACCGATGAATTTACTAGATTTTTAGTTTGCAAGTTTGAATATATGAACTAGTGACATGAATTTTGGTTTTAGAAAAAAAATAAGATTATAGTAAATCAACTTTCTAAATGGCTAAAATGTAGGTTTTCAAATGCAAAAATGATTTGAAACTAAAGTAAACAAATAAAAATAATCTCACATATTAAGATATAATTTTGGATTAAAAAATAATGTTTAGACATTATTTTGAAATGCATAAAATTTCAACTTATAAAATTAAAATAAATATTTCATTTAAAATATGCCTACAATATGTCATATATATAATAATAAACCCATTTTTTAAGAATATGCTGACGTCATAGCAAAAATTGATAAAATGGTTGAAAGAAGTTCTTTCTTCTCACCCCTTCCCAGCCAAGGATTACGTCCATACGTTCACACTGCTTTGCTTTCTCGTATATTGTGAACTGCTTCGTTCAAGCATCACACTCCTTCCTTTTCTCGTATATAGCGTAGTCGTAAAATAGTCATAGCGTTAAATTTAGTGACTATATTATGACTAAATTTACGACTATGTAAAATAGTCGTAATGTAGTCATTATTTAGCGACTAATTTTACGACTATTTATTTTAGCGACTCTCGATTTATGACTACTAGTTTTAGTCGCTATTTAATCGTAACACACCGTTTAGCTACTAAATAATGAATAATAATATAATCACTATTTACTTGTTTTCTTGTAGTGATAAACCCTGTTTATTCTTAAAAAAAGCTTCATTTATTTATCCGTCAACTGAATGCTTTATTGTTCCTGCTATCGTAATAGACGGTGATATGTCTATATTTATTATCTGCATCTTTTTTAATATTGTGTTTTGAGTATAAAATTTCAATTTTTATGGTATACTTTTCTAGTCAATTGTTTTCTAATTACGTGTGTTATCTAAAATCTTGAAACTATATGGTATGATTTTCTACTAAAAAACCAAATGATCCAATTTAAGTAATAATGTTTAAATTTTGACTAATTGTTCTAGATTTTGTAGTTTACCACTTTATAAACGTACAGCTAAATCCTAGGGACACGTAGCAAACTTTAACGAGGCTTGAAGTTTTGAAGTTAAAAAGCAAATTTGAAAATGAAGAACGCTTCTCTCAAGCTCTCACTCTTGGTTTTCATTTTGGTCATCACATCTAGTAAGTTTTTCTTTATATTGCCTTTTCATTTGTCAGCAGGTGCATTGTAAAGGTGTTTTTTTTTTTTTTTTACAAGTGATAGAAACAAAGAGTACATTTTTATGTATTGGTTATTAGTATTTTTGTTTTTAGATGAAGAGTTTAACCTTTAAAGCCATTTTGTTTTATGCTAATGATGGATGAGAAGATCTTGGAGCACAAGCAAGACATCTAACCGAAGTTGATGCTTAACGAAGCAGTTCACAATATATGAGACAGCAAAGGAGTGTGATACTTGAACGAAACAGTGTGAACGTGTGGATGCAATCCTTGGCTGCAAAGGGGTGAGAAGAAAAAAATATTTTCAACCGTAAGATCTATCTTCTTTTTATCTAAACCGTTAGATTTAGCAGACCTTTAAAAATAGATTTGCTATTATATATAGATTAGTGTGACACCATCCTTCCTTATTTAATTTACTAGCTGCATTTACAAAAAATATCAGAGGCATACTCGGCGAGGTTGATCACATCCCCCTGCATAATTCATAAAATAATCAATATATAAAATTTTGGAGACATTTAGCAAATAAATACTGGAATTGGAATTTATTTACAAGCAGGTCATTGGCATTAAATAATTAATTAAAAAAATAAATTAATTCAACCTATATTCGATTTTTTATATAGAAACTAAGTGTTTTAAAAGGTAACAAACATAATTACAAATGCCATTAATTTTGGTGTAATTGTTTTACATAATTGCAAATGCCATTAATTACAGTGTAATTGTTCAAAAAAACTAATTGTATGATTTTAGAAGGTAACAAACATATTTACCATTCAACTTGATATTTTATTCAAGGAATGACCGAATGATAATAAAATATAAAAATATTGCCTTCTCACAAATTTATTTTTATTATGTATTTAAAACTAATCCTCCTAATCTTTTTGATCCGCTATATATCTTCCCATTAGTAAAAAAGAAGAACACATTATACTAGAACGATTTTACGTTTCTTTCTCTAGTTTAGATCTTCAAAGCATATATTTTTTTATAGATTTTGTTATGAGAAATACCCTAAAATGACACTAAAACAAATTTTATGTACAACTAAAGCACACATTCTATAAATTTCCAAAAATAGCACTAGTTAACACATTAAAATATTTAAAATTAATTTTTAGAATTTTGTATTTTAAGTTTGGGTTCTCAATTTCACATTTAGGGTATAGTTTTGAAGTGTATGGTTTAGTATTTTGAATTTAGGATTTAATTTTAAAAGATTAATTAGTGCTACTTTTGGAATTTGAGAGATGTTGTGCTAAGTTTGGAAAAAAACTTATTTTTGTGCTATTTTTGAGAATCTCCCTTTTGTTATTCTTCGTATGTTGATTATTGATTGACAATGATGTTGTGTTTATGCCGATGGTAATTAAAGTGCTCGATTTCAAAATAGAATTATTTCTAACAATTTTTTTTTTGTGTCTCTATTTTTTTTTTTTTTTGTATTTTGTGACTTTCTTATCAGAAAACCTAAGATGCAAGCACAAAAAATGTGACATTTAAGTTATTTTGACATCCCAAAGCCTCTTGAAAATGAAGTTATGTCGTGTCTATCTCGCCAAAGAAAAAGGGATCAACAACTATTGTTATCCGTGTATGTCTATATTAATGTGATATATTGGTGAAAATCCAAAAATATTAGATTATATAGATATAATTATTATATATAAAGTACCAAAATCATGAAAATACTAATGAGTCTTTTAGTTATTATATTTGATCTTTCATGTATCAAATAAGATATAGATTTTAATTAAACATTTAGTTGTAAAATTTATATTTTACTTGATAAAAATTTGAAAAATTGATTTGATAAAAAGTGAATTTTAACCTCACATAATAATTTTACTTTCACGGATTTCGTATGATGAGTTTTTGCGGATTAAAATTATTTGAACATGTTGTGTGACCCGCCTAGCATGACGGGTTTGGACTATAGAACCAACACTAAAACTATTAGTTTATTTCATATACTATAGATTTGTAATCATAGTTTGAAAAATTAACTTATAAATTATTTAGTATATGAACTACAAAATATTACACATACTATAACACATTCTTAATATTCCAAAAAAGAAAAATGTATACACATAAAAATATACACTAACATATCATATGGACATATACCTCTGTTTAATTCTAGAAAACAAAACTATATGTTTTAAAATTTTATATTATATCGAATAACAAATTTAATGTAATTAGGTTCTAAAATGACGTAAGAAGAAGAAAAAATACTTTTAACAAAATTATAAAAATATTAGACAAAAGTTAATTAATTTGAAATTTGAAAACTAAATAAATTAAAAATTATTATTTAAAATACAATAATTTAAAATTTACACGGCAGTGAAAACCTAGTATATATACATGGCAATCAATACGTTTAGCATCATCATACAATACCATGAGAACCTCGATTCTTAAGCTGAACTCTCTAGGTCTCTAACCACTTGGATCATTTGTGCCTTCGTCTTCTGAGTCAGAGGGTTCAGAAAGATCAATCTCCATCTCGTCTTTCGTCATGAATTGGTACCAGTTCTC
Source organism: Camelina sativa (assembly GCF_000633955.1). Lineage (NCBI taxonomy): Eukaryota > Viridiplantae > Streptophyta > Magnoliopsida > Brassicales > Brassicaceae > Camelina > Camelina sativa. The sequence goes on along the minus strand of NC_025697.1, from coordinate 14,852,047 downwards.
TCTTCTGCCCAGTCAACATTAGTGAACTCCTCACACAAGAACAACGTCACTCCGGATACGGTCCCTTTTCGTTTCTGCATCGGCAATTGTCATGTTGACTTCTATGTAAAACAAGCTAAGAGCTAGAGTTTTCTCTTTTCTCATGTACGCACTATTGTGCAAAACTAGTTTCCCCGCAGAGTATCCTCCGAAAGAATAATTTTTGTTTTGTTCCCATTTTTCCATTTTTGTATTTTACATGTTACTGAATATCATTGTTTCAACCTTTTGCTTCCTTTCATTACAATAACGATTACATGAAACAGAGAGAAATCTGATGCATTGCTTAAGACCATAGAATTTCCAAGTGAGTGAGAGAATGCAAAGCAAATTTTGAGTGCAAAAAACCATTACATAACCTTCTGATTTTGTTTAGAGAGAGACAAGCTATAGAGTGCTATCTATATATTATATAAATAAACAACCAAAACTGTTGTTAAAAGGGTTTGTTTCCATACTAGTACATTTTGAAAACTTAATTGGCAAACTAATACATTTACTATTCAAAATTAGAAAACTAGGTGTTGTGTAATAGAGAATGTGTGAGATATGAGAGATTGTGGTACATAGGGTTAGATGAGAAGATTACCAAAAGGAGTATGTGTGTGGGTGTGAAATAAAGTTTTTTTTTTCTTTCAATCATAATTATTTAAATAATTGTTAATATAATTTTTTTTAGAATTTTTTTTAGATACAAAAAATCTATATTTCTTCTTTACAAGAATTTTATTTCATAATTTTTATATATATTATATACATCTTATGTATCCGTACACTTTATTTAGTGTACTGATGTCTATACACTTTATTAAGTTTACAAACACACAATATTAAATGTACATATGTAATTTGAACAAAACCATTGTGATACAAATATCTTAAGCCCTAAGAATTAAACAAATTACACAAATTACATATGTACACTTAATAATGTGTCATACATCTGTACACTTAATAATGTGTACGGACATCTGTACACTTAATAATGTGTACATACATCTATATACTTATTAATGTGTACGGATACAAAATTTGTAAAAAATATTTAACGTTATCAAATAAAATTATCAAACAAAAAATATATCTAATTATAAAGAAAAAAAAAACAGAAATTTTTATACATTTTGAAAATTTTCAAAAAAATCAATTTTAATTACCCAGCATTTTGTTTTTAAGATTGTAGGGAGCATATATTAGAAAAAAAAAATCAAAGTCTCAACGGCATTGTTGTAAATATAAAATGTTGATGAGGGAAAGGTCATGTGAGCAGTAGAAAACAGTAAAAAATGTAGAATTTGCTAATTGTAAATAGTGATTGTACTAATTTTACAATTATGTTTTGAAAAGTGTCTATTTTTCCAAATAACTTTTGTTAAAATTACATAACACCTTGGGAACCTAGACCGGTTAATTTTTCTTTCCCTTGTTTTTTCTAGATGGAACTACCGTCCAGCCATCATCAGCTGCTGCTTCATCAACGGGCATGGCTTCTGGTTTACGGCTTGAGCTGTTCTCAGATGCATCCACCATCATGTCTGTGGTTTGATCATCATTCATGCTAGTATCCTCATCATCATCGTCGTGATCGCTTTCCTCATCATCCTCATCATTACCATTTGCAACCTACAATACAAGAATTGGTATAAGACACTCAATTCTAACTCTGGGAAACTCTGAAATAACCCAGCTAGATGTGTACGAGGAACCAAACATATGTAGTAAAATTTTGAAATACCCTAGCAAAAAAAAACAAACAGACATGGATTTCCAAGAAGGGTACTGGATATCTAATATTACTACAGACAATATCTTGCTTAGACATGAGCTTTACTATTAGTGACTCAGGAATGTGAAAGCAACAAGACAGCATTAAAAGAAGTAAAATGAAACTAGAAAGAACCACCAACCTTGACAACACTTGCTTTCGCCTTAACTTTAGTAGCCCTTAGTTTCTCAACCATTTGGAAGTTACCAACACAGCATTCTTGGTACAAATCCAGTAGTGACTCTGTCACCTTTCAATTGCATAGCAAGTAAAACACTCTCAGTAGCCCAAAACAAGAGAACAAACCAACCTTTGCAGAACTAGTAATCGTAATTCCAAAAGAAATAGTATACATATATACCTCTTCGGGGCTTCCATCATCAGCCTCTGTATTAAGCTCATTAAGACCATTCTCTAGAATATCAACTAACCGATCATAGTCCATTGGATCTACAAACCAACCCAACCATTGCAGAACTAGTAATCGTAATTCAGAATTCAACCATTGGAGTGAGGGAACACACAACTAAGGAGAATTAAAAAAAAAGAAGAAACCAACCTTTTGATAAGGTGAAATGATCGAAAATTTGGGAGATGGTGTTCTCAGCTTTCGCTTGAGAATTTTTGCCGCCCCAACCGTTTTCGACGGCGGCTCTCATAGCAGTCCACCGCGAAAGTATCAAACCGATTCCTTCGTGCAGCATGGCCACCTCCTCATCACCAATCACTTCTACCGGTACATTAGCGTTCTGATTCATTCTCTTTCCTTCTTCTTCTTCTTCTTCTCTCTGTTGATCAATCAAACACTTAGAGTAAGAGCGAAGCTAATTACAAGATTGAATCACAAAAAAAAAACTGATTCAATTAAAAACCCTAAATCGCAAAATTTTGAATCATGGAGACAAGAGAAAACCTGAGATTGTCGAAACTCCGGCGAGACGGTGAGCAAAAGTAAGTTGGTTGCGGCGACGTTGCGGCGAGTAGGCGAAGTTTTTTTTTTTTCGTTCTTCTTTTCACGATTTTGTGAATGGGGAAAGAAGAAGGAAGTGAGAGAGACTGCAACTTCGAAACCCTAACCGAGAGTGATCTAGTAAGCTAAACCGGATCGTACTGGTTTAATTGTCGGTTTGTTTTTAATCGAAACGAAATTAATCAAACCGAACTATAGATATGTTTGATTCTTTAATGGCTAAATTAAGAGACCAAAATCTGAGAAAGTTTTTTTTTTTTGGTAAAAGATTAAGTTTTATACCAATTTTTCTGTCACAGAAAAATACAGTTGGCAGAAAAAGACCAAAAAACTATAATGCAAAAAATAAGAACAATAACAAGCAAACACACACAACAAAGCAGGGTAAGATGAGACGAAAGAAACCACTATAGAGAAAGACAAATGCAGAGCGCAACATGAACTCGAAATTGCCGCGAGCGTATGCAATCAAGGCAGTCTTCAAACCTAGTACCTACAGCTTTCTCGATCACGAAAACACTAGAAAAATATGGTTAAAAACCATAGACCGGAACCACCATTGATTAATCAGGTGACAACACTAGCGGCTTGGGAAATGCTCATCAGAATCCAATGTTGCTGCTAGCACGAGAGATGAAGAAGCCGGCTCCACCTTACTCACAACATCATATTCCCCTACACACTTCCCCGAGGGGAGACAAAAGCTAGAACCAAAGTGGCCGCGCAATCGTCTTTCACGATTTTAATCACCATGTCTCATTAACTCCTCCCACTTCGCTAAAGTCGCAGCCTGAACAAAAAAACAACAGACAACAAACAGCGACACACAAGGCAACAAAAATTGAGCCACCAACAGAGCCACATCAAAACCTCAAATGATCCGCTCTGAAACCTCCACAACACCACCGCCGCAGCCGCTCTGAACAGCTACTGAGAGACTCCCCACCATGAAGCTCCGCACCAGAAAGTTGCCACCACGAAGAGCCGCAAGAGAGAGATAAAATCGATTCATCCAGACGGAAATCGCGCCGGGAAAACCTAAGCCGAAGGCTGAAAGAAGAAGATCTAGTGCCGTCTTCAAGCTCCGTCACGTCCTCTTTTCATGCCGACGACAACGCAAAAACAGATTTGAGATCTTTCTACCTCGAACTCAGCACTTTGCCGCAAAATTAGAAGAAGCAAAAGAAAAAAGAGAAACAGGGGCAGAAAGGAGAAGGGAGAGCACCGACGTGAAGCCACCGGACGCCGGTCACCGGCGGGTTCAATATTTTTTTGAGGGCGATTAGGACGAACAGAATCGTAGAGAGAAGAGAAAGGAGAGGGAGGAGAGAGAAAGAAGAATAATATGAATCAGATCCACACTCACATGTGCTACTCCCACTTCAATGACATCATACACTCCATCATCGACATGGATGCTGATGTTATCACCATTGAGAACTCCCGATCTGATGAGAAGCTTCTCTCTGTGTTCCGTGAGGGAGTGAAGTACGGTGTCGGAATCGGTCCAGGAGTGTACGACATCCACTCTCCAAGAATACCATCTTCTGAGGAAATCCTAGACAGGGTGAACAAGATGCTTGCTGTCTTAGAGCAGAACATCCTTTGGGTTAACCCTGACTGTGGTCTTAAGACCCGTAAGTACACTGAGGTTAAGCCCGCCCTCAAGAACATGGTTGATGCCGCCAAGCTTATCCGTTCCCAGCTCGCCAGTGCCAAGTGAAGAAAAGTTTGATTTGAACAAGGAAACGTTTTTTCTCTTTCTCTATAAAATGGTTGTGTTTTGTTTGGTTTTTAATAACTTTCTTAAAAAGAATATTTTAGAAGAAGTTAGATTAAAATTAAAAAAAAATAAAAAATCAGAGAAAGTTGAGGAGCACCTTTCTAAGATAAGTCACAGAATTGAATGGCTCATGCAAAACTAATATAAATTCTGAACATTACAAATATAAATATCGCTCAGAAAAAAATATCAGGTTTGAGAATAAAAGATGAGCCAAGAACAACTAGAGAAACTTATAGATTGCGCTGACGGAAAAGGAGAGGCTGAAAAGGTTCCGGCGGCGGTTGGAGGTATTAATGCAGCCGAGGACAAAAAGAAATGTGTTGTCGCCGATGCCTCCGGTGAAAAGGTCCATTTTTCAAATCATATATATTTTTCTAACCATATGTTCTAATTATATATAATTCACGTAATTAGAACGTTACATTTGTAGGTGGAGGGAGAAGTAAACAAGAAAAAGGTGGCTTCAGCATCGGAAGGAACCATAACGATTGGAGAGGCTCTAGAGGCAGCGGTTCTCACAGCAGGTAATAAGCCCGTTGAATGGAGTGACGCAGCTGCCATACAAGCAGCCGAGGTTAGAGCTACGGGACGGACCAACATCATGCCTGGCGGTGTTGCAGCCTCGGCTCAATCAGCCGCCACTCTTAATTCTCGGGTCACCTCCGAAGACGAAAAGACTACGCTCGCTGACGTTCTCACTGTGAGTAGACATGTGCAAAAACATTGATCCATGTACGTGTTTGTTTCTTACATTTGTGGGTTCTAACGATTTTTTCTCCTTTGTGGGGTACAATGGTTTTGAAAGGGCGCAAGTAGTAAATTACCGTCAGACAAAGCAGCAACAAGAAAAGACGCAGAGGGAGTGACAGGCGCAGAGATGAGGAACGATCCTCATCTTACTACTTATCCAACCGGCGTGGCTGCCTCCGTCGCTGCTGCTGCTCGAATTAATCAGGCCAAGTGATACCCATTCTTCTTTCTTGGTAGCCAAGTTTATATAAACTGACTACAATGTGTATATATGTCGATGTCTATAAGATTTTGATTTTGATTTTTTTTAATTATACATATTTAATTTACGTATAAACTACATCTAAACCCAAAATTAATTCAAAGAATATCCAACAAAATCAGAATGAAAATAAAACAAGTTAAAACAAACATTGTCAAAAAGAAAATGGATCAAATAAATGAAAGCAGGTTTGACTGGTCCAGACAGGGTTGACAATCGAACCATGGTTCTCTGAATCAGTTAACAGAATACTTTGTTGGACCGACATACATAAAATCTCGGGGAATGGCGTATTGTAACATCAGCGGGAAAGAATGAAGCACACTCCCATGTTAAAACAGCACACAGGTAATTCGGTACAAGCTAAAACAAAGAATACAACCTATGTGGTAGAGAACCAAAATTTTCTCTCAACAATCTAGCGTAAGAAGAGAAAGTTTAGAGCTCCAATCTCCTGAGAAACATTCCAATCTACTACCATCAGCTAGATAGACTAACCTTTTCTAGGCCAAGCTCCATAGCAACTGCTCGTAGTAAAACTTGCACCAACTCCCTCACCTGCGTTTCCCTGGTGAAAACAAAACTCTCAAAATCAAAATTTGATAGGATCTTTTAGTAACAGAATTTCCCCACTATTGAATTTGATGGGTTGAGATCTGAGTTTTTAGTGACCGTACAGAGATTTTGTCACCCTTTTTTGTTTCGAACGACAAACTGCAACTGAAGAAGCAATATTACCTTGACAACACAAGCTCGCACAGGGAGGGAAAAAGAACAAGTAGGTGCGCACCGGTGTCGCGGTTATCTTCGCGTAGGATGGTTTTCAGGTAAGGTTGCAACGGAAGAACAGATGCAACCTCAGGATGAATGCTGAGGTGCTCAAGTTCTTGGAGAGTAAAGATAATCTCTTCAAGTCTAGCTGTTGGGATCGGACGGTTGCCTGTCATAAAGATAACCACAGATTAAGGAATGGCAAGCAAAGAAGATGTTAGAATTTAAAGAAAATGGAGACCCTTACCTAGATTATTCTCGTCGATTAAAAATCTACTCAAAATGAATTCACATCTGGCCATTAGCGTGATGATAGAGATTTTGCTCACTTCTGTTCTTGTGGAGTGCCACTCCTTGGTTTCAGAGCTGAAACTAAAAAAAGTAAATGATATCGGTTTGTTAAACATGAGTGTAAGAATGGGTACCAAATCACTATTCATGGACATTTCTAATCTTCTGCAGAGGAATGGCAATGCGCCTGAAGTCTCTCTCTATGATTTGTCTACATATTGTTATATGTGTTTGATTCAAAATACCCAACTAATGTCGAGGAGGGATTTTTTAGAGGAGCAAGCTCTATCATATTATCAAAGTATGAAATACTAGTGTCTTTGGAGAAGAAGCAATAAAAAAATTAAAGGAATAGGCTTATGATCATGAATATGCTCAAGGCGATATTACCTGCTCAAGGAAAACAACTTTTGTAAGCATGTCAAGGAAAATCTACTACAGTGGGCAGGCATAAGCTCTACAGTTTCAACAGGCAATGAGCATGTACGTGATGCACAGCGATCTAGGGTTGAAACAAGCCGCTCCAGGACCTGTTTATTCAAGAAGTGGACACAGCACAAAAATAACTCAGACATTAGGATAACAGAGAACGATTTACATGAAATTCAAGCTACTCACTTCTCGAGGTGCATCAATGGTCGACATAAGAATGATATCGCCAAGACCATTTAAAAAGGCCATCTCAAGGGTCTCATTGGCTTTGAGTGCTGCAGCAGGGAGAGAAGTTGAAGAAAGTGCACGCCCACAATAACCAACAAGGAATATATCGTAAACATCTCCAATTTCTTTCCAAATGCGTATTCTAGCTGTTTTGCTAATTTTTAGGTCTGTGTCACCACCCACAGAACATAATTTCACATCTTCAACAAGTAAACGGTTGAAGCCCTCAGCTGCTACCTTCCAGAGTGAACCATCTGGATTGTCTCGTCTTGTCATCATGCACCTGAAAATCAAAATGATCCTTTAGTTTTTTGTACACACTTCTCCCAGACACAACAGAAGGAATATAGACATGATAACTCAACCAATCTACAGAAATTCAAGAACCATTTATTTTAGCAATTCTGGGCAGGGACATGGAACATGAGAGAGGAAAAGGGGAGGTTTGGGTTGACTAGATTAAGCAAACAACCCATGATTCCCTTTCGAAACTCATGTTATGAGACTTTTGAGGTGAGAAGAGCCAACCCATTTGCACAATGCCTATCGTAATCAATAAAGGGTATACAATGAGTTTATTTTACCTTCTCAGGTTCTGAATGAAATCGGGAAACAGGATATACTTCTCAACTGCAGGAGCTTGAAGGAGAAGCTCTACCAAGGCAGGTATCAGTTTTTCTGCAAACATATTAGTCGTAATTCTTGTGGTTGGAATTGTTTCAGACGAAGCATCAGCTTTATGTTCCAAAACTTCACTGCCTGGGTGAAATGATAAAAGAATATTAGATAAAGACTTGTTGAGAGTAAATTAACATCAAGTACTTACTTGCACAGTGACCTATATGTGGTTTATCTCAATCTCACCTTCCTCATTTGGCAGAACAGAATCAACCCGTGGAAGATAATGCAAAAACTCTCTTAGCAGGATTAGCCACATTGACGAAAGGTGCTCAGGAGGACCCAAAGAGGGCAAGATTTCCAAAACATGACGTAGTACAGGGGGTACATGTCCCTTGAATAATCAATGGAAGAATGAGATGCAGGAAGCCAAGTTTTGAGACTTAGTACTTGAGAGGAAGAAGAAGAAGAAGGTAAAGGATGAATAATGAGAGAACAGACTTACATATTCACTTTCAAAATTTTCACTATTTATGATGGCCTGTTTTATAGCTAAGTCTACAATTCCCAACAATTGCATGTACATTTTATCATCAAACATCTTCAGTGATTGCACGTATAGTTCACCTGTCAAAACATTGGACGAGAAAGAAAAAGGAAAGAGTAAGATCCAAATTCTGTCATGCAAAGAAGAACACCTTTGTTTCAGGCATTTCTATTTACTAAAATTGTTCATTTTCGTAAACCAAAATGCAGATATTTCATTGAAAAAAACTGAATTACCTAAACCATGCAGAATCTCTTGTTTCACCTTGGTTGCTGTGTCGCCTGTGTAACTCGATGACTTCTGGAAAACAAGCTCATACACGTCCAGTACCGAATTAAGATATCGGAGTTGCAAGTTTCCCTGATTCATGAAAGGGTTAAGTTTAAAGAGTGAAACATAGTTATGACGGTGTCTATAGTAACTTAGTAACTCATAGATTTTTCATATAGCGCTGTTACCTTGACACAGTGGGACACAACAGCTGTCTGCAGACAATTTATCGCTGCAAGTGATACCTCTTTGCTCCCATTGAAAATGCTGTTCTTAACAAAAGCAAGCAAAGACTCCCATCCTACAGAAGTAGAAAGTTCCACAAAATTTCAGCCTCTCCTAAACAATAAGCACTACAGTCAAGGCAAATGACAATTCTCTCACCTGACCAGAAGTTAGGTAGGCTTTCGAGAAGAGGAAAATAAGACCGAAAGAGGCGGGCTATCCCTCCAAGGACAAGGACAAATGTTTCATCCCACTGCTTCTGGGCTGTATTGCGACTGCAGATCAGAAAATGGATGGCAAGGTTCAGTGGTGGGCACTGGTAAATGTTTTTTGAAATAAATGAGCTATTCAGGCATCCAAGACTATAAGAAAGAGAAGGAAAATGCAGAAGACATCCACACAAAGAGAATTCCTTTTGTCACCTATGATGTATAAGCATGTGCACTGCCTTCCCTCCTCGAGTACCGATTTCTTTCCCTTGCCATTCGTCCTTTGATGATGTTGCAGCCTACAAATGAGGATTCACCTGTCAGAAGAGTCTTCTAAAATGAATTTCTCGAATCACTTTCCTCACCTTGTGAGAGGCGCCATCCAACATCGGGAAGATATAATTCCATAGACAATCCTCCCACATGCTTTTTGAAAGTTTGTTCCCATGACTTCCTAATATTTGAAAAAATGTCCTCACAGCTGAATTCCTGACCTGGAAAATTTGATAGCAATGAAAAAAAAAGCTTGATGGGGCACCAACTTTCCAAGAAAATAAAAATTAACATAAAACGGTGGTCGATGAAAAGACCTCTGGTCGCTCGTCATCCACGAGTTTCTGAATTAACGAAAAGACTAAAAACAGCAATTTATCATGATTGACCACTTGTCTTCGAGCTTCATAATCTGAGTTGTTCGAATTGCTGATCATATGGCCTTCCCCGTCCTCACCATTTGTTTGATGTGGAGTGGAATCTGCATTATTGAATCCTGCAGGAACAGCTCAGCTTACTAAATATTTTATATATATAGCTTCTTGAGGTGAGAAGTGCAGACGAGGATTTGAAACTAATTTACCCAATCCTTTGTCCGCTAGAGACCCATGGTGGAGTCCCTTTGCTACGAAATCAGTCAAAGTCCACAACAGACCAATGGCTGTCAGACTTATATTCAGATCAGTCTTCTGTGCACTATAAGCTCCAGTAACGTCTATGCACCTGAAATATTAACATCATTAACCACCATCTCATAAAAACTAGTAATATGTTGCATCTCTAACAACTAAGTATCAACGGGTATAATATGAAGCATAGTAATTATAACTGAGAAAGGATCATACACATGGAGACAGTCTTCCGGAAGAGTAGGAAGTCCATCACTCATAATAACCCGGAGACTCTGGAGGAACAAACAAGGTATCAGTGACAAGGCATCAGTAAGCGATGGACTAAGGTCATACACTAAAACTTTTATTGAATCCACAGGCAGTCACCCTTTACTTACCTGGAACCCAAGGGTCGCCACATCCTTTTCTGATGCATCTGCAACAGACCTTAAGAGAATGTACGAGGAGTAGGATAAGTATATAGAATGGAAAATCCAATTTTACATGCGTGGAAGACACCAGAAGGGAGCAGGAAACCCACCTCAACATGTCAAGAATGCTTGGCCAGCTATAATACAACTGTTCTCCACATCTCTGAGGATATAAAATTTATGCAGGAGCAAATCGTTAGATATTAAAGGTAAACGAAGCTCGATCGATGAATGTTCATATCGTGTATATATAATATACCTCAAGTATATGAAGGAGAATTTTTAATGACCCAATTCGAACATCGGCCTTTTGAGCAGAAAAGTAAAGAACCCTGAGGGAAGATAGTACAGCACATTCAACTGACTTTAACTGAGTTTCCTTTGATTCTACCTAAGAAGAATAACAAAACCAAAAAGGGAAAAGATAAAATCAAAGCTAGGTTCTTTTTGCATGAGATGGAAAACTCTCAAATTTAAACAAGGACAGTGAAGAGAGATCTCACATCCAGAGTTGCATTTCTTGATCTGGCTGGATCTTNTATGTTGCATCTCTAACAACTAAGTATCAACGGGTATAATATGAAGCATAGTAATTATAACTGAGAAAGGATCATACACATGGAGACAGTCTTCCGGAAGAGTAGGAAGTCCATCACTCATAATAACCCGGAGACTCTGGAGGAACAAACAAGGTATCAGTGACAAGGCATCAGTAAGCGATGGACTAAGGTCATACACTAAAACTTTTATTGAATCCACAGGCAGTCACCCTTTACTTACCTGGAACCCAAGGGTCGCCACATCCTTTTCTGATGCATCTGCAACAGACCTTAAGAGAATGTACGAGGAGTAGGATAAGTATATAGAATGGAAAATCCAATTTTACATGCGTGGAAGACACCAGAAGGGAGCAGGAAACATACCTCAACATGTCAAGAATGCTTGGCCAGCTATAATACAACTTTTCTCCACATCTCTGAGGATATAAAATTTATGCAGGAGCAAATCGTTAGATATTAAAGGTAAACGAAGCTCGATCGATGAATGTTCATATCGTGTATATATAATATACCTCAAGTATATGAAGGAGAATTTTTAATGACCCAATTCGAACATCGGCCTTTTGAGCAGAAAAGTAAAGAACCCTGAGGGAAGATAGTACAGCACATTCAACTGACTTTAACTGAGTTTCCTTTGATTCTACCTAGGAAGAATAACAAAACCAAAAAGGGAAAAGATAAAATCAAAGCTAGGTCCTTTTTGCATGAGATGGAAAACTCTCAAATTTAAACAAGGACAGTGAAGAGAGATCTCACATCCAGAGTTGCATTTCTTGATCTGGCTGGATCTTCTCCAAACTGCTCTGAACCTAAGACAGAACATATGGATTGATCCAGGGCATCAAGCGCCATATTTCTCAAGTTCTGATTTGAATGCTCAGCAAGCTGTAATATGCAGTTGAAGTGTCAGTAAAGCCCAGAACAATGTCAGATATCCTGCAAATAAACAAAATTATGAATGCCTCGTCACCTCAAGAAAGTGGCCAACCACTTGGTCCCATAGTGGTTCCACCCCTGTCATACGAAGATAAATTAGATTGACCAATATAAAAATAATCCAGAGACTGGACAAATAGACAAGGCGACAGCATGGAAAACAGACTATACTCTGAAGATGTCAGAACATACTGTGAAGATTATTTACGAGTATAGAAATCATTCTGTCCACCGAAAAACTGATGCTCCCAATTTGTTTACTTGAAGCTGATGAAACACTGCCGGAAGTTTCTGTCATAGATTGATGGGACAACATATGGAGTGCAGAAAGAAGTGATTTAACAGAAGACACTTGCATCAGCGCCGAGCTCTCAAACAGCTAGGAAGATGAAAGCAATGAGTCAAGAACCAGAAATTGCAGAATCTAGCTAACCCCATACAAACTACCGTGAACATCAACAAGGAGCCTTATGTAGCTCTAGCCATTGAAATCTCAACAAGAAGACATTAACAAGAGAAATCCAAGGGCATAGATTATAGAAGAAAATTGATCTGGCTTACCTGAGAATTTAAAGAAGAGAGAATGCTAAAATCGGCGTACTGCCTAGAAGGCTCTCTGGTAAGCTTTGGGACTGCAGTTGTGACCTCCTAAAAGTACAAAATAATGTTATACTTCCCTAGAAGATTCATAAGAGTATTTACACATCAGAGAGTAAGATAAAATGATACTGTGGTAGAATAACTATAATAAAAATCAAGCTATAGCATACAGCCATAAAGACAGAATCCTACATGGGATTTTGCCAAATTTACCTGGGTGGTTGCATGAGGAGAATGAATAGCTCGATCTAGGGCTGCCAGAGTTTCAAGGACCTGTATTCGTTTAGGATTTCTCGTTATCATGAGATAGATTACTTGAACATACTTGAACATACTTGAAGCAAAATACTCACCAACACCCATGATGGGCCCAACACGTTATGCAACCTATGAGCGATGTTGAAGAGTGTTCTCAATGCCTGAAAAATAATCAAAAACGGTCTTAGGTCAGCCAAACACGTTTAACGAACTAATTATTAATGGATAAGCGGCAAAGAAGATTTTGTTTTTTCGAAAGAATGAGACACTGAATAAAGAATACTGAATTAAGTACCTGAACATTCTTGGGTGTCAGGACAATGACATCCTTCTGATCAACCTGTGCTTCAGAACGTTTGGACACAGGAGACTGTACGACGCTGCTGAAACAACAAATTAAATACCAAAAAATTAACAGGCTTGCATTAATTGAGTAGCTTTGACATGATATATAGCAAAATTTTCAAGATACCTTTTCCTTTCTGCATCAGTTGGCAAAACGATTGTAAATTTACAAAGCGATGCAAGAAAGGAGTTCAAGGGTTCTACAGCATGAAGAATGCCACATGCCTGAGAGATATATTTAAGTATACTCATCAAATCTTCTGAATAGGTCGACAACATAAGCTTAACTGGCAATGTAAAAAGTGTAGAACAAGGAAACTTTATTTTTACGGATCACCATTTAGCAGCCACAGCACAAATAGATACTTCCATCTGGTTTACATTTACCTGGGTGAATGCTTGATATCCTTTCAGTATCTCCAATACGATTGCCTCTCCTTGTGACCTTCAAGAACATTTAGAACAAACAAAGTCCTCAGTTCTCGCCTCATCACAATCAATGTATAGTCTGGAAAAGGGCTATATACCTTGATAGTATAAGGGAAAATGCATCAAGTATAGTCAACCACAATGAATCTACCATTGAGATACAGAGATGTGAGGTTTTCCCAACATAATCAGATGAAGGAAGATGCTCGTATCTGGGAGATTCAAGCTGGAGGTTTGAACAAGGAAATTTATGAGAGATAAGAGACAACCGGGCAAAGAGTAGCAAGAATATGGCATAATGGCAGAGGAGAACCCTGCATTAATTACCTCCCCAACGTCTACTGCTTCATCTGTCAACGTGGCGACTGTAAAGACAACTCCAAGTAAGCCTTCAATTGCCAAAGTTATTGCATGAGCTTCACTCGCAACGAGAACAGCCGCACTGGAAGCATCATTGTCAAGAATCCATTCAATTCCTATAGCATTGGGGAAATATTTAATGACATCTTTCATCAGAATGGAGTAAAAATTCATCTTAATCTGAGGTCCTTAAAGGTAATGAATAATCATCATAGTATCAAATTAATTACCTTTAGCTTTGCTACTAAACATCCCGGCAACAGCTGCTAGACTTTCCTCACTTGTCTCCTGAAACTACTTTCAAGAAAACCAATTCGAAAATTAAGTCATGCTCCAAAAATTTACTCCTGTTATTAGATGTCAATTCTTAAGCTAAATAAGCCACTTAATAGTTCCTAAAGTTCTCCCAAAACAATCTTTCCTGGTGCACAAAATTAGTAAAACTAAATGTTAATTTAAAACCAACTGGTAAACAAATAAAAATAGTGACTAATCTTGACTACAGAACACATTGTAGGAAACTTGCCCTACAAACCCACCTGTATGCTAGAAACAACTCGAGCAAGCGCTTTAACCATGCTCTCCACAACATTTGTGTTTTTGGGGTGCCTTGAAAGACAGATTTATCATTAGATCACATAAGCAACATAATCAGAGAAAAATCAGGACTAA